>NC_065447.1:98524160-98833853 GCF_917563875.1 Diabrotica virgifera virgifera
AAAAGCTGGGTCTTAATGAACATCTTTATAAGACCATGCAGAAAGCAGTACTACTCGCAACGGCCAGATGTGTACGAAAATTTTTGGGAGATACACCTGCATACCAAGTCACCTAGGGCTCGATAACACGGAAAGAGTCCCACCAGAGCTCAATCCTTTTGATACCGTAGGTATCTGGGATGAGTCAATTTTCCCCTTAGAGGGAGTGTGAGCCGTATGGCTAAATCTGGATAATAATATTAATAATAATAATAATAATAATAAATTCCTAGTTAATAAATTAACAAGACAAACAACACTAATTGATGTGGCGATACCTAACAACAATAATCTACGTAGTAAATTCACTGAAAAGATCGCCAAGTACAGAGATCTAGAAATTCAAATACGAAGGCAATGGAGAATGCAAAGTACCCAGACGATACCTATTGTTATATCTACTACTGGAGTCATTCCGAAGAACCTCCTCGAAAGCATAAAAAGGCTGGGTCTAAATGAACATCTTTACAAGACCATGCAGAAAGCTGTACTACTCGCAACGGCCAGATGTGTACGAAAATTTTTGAGAGATACACCTGCATACCAAGTCACCTAGGGCTCGATAACACGGAAAGAGTCCCACCAGAGCTCAATCCTTTTGATACCGTAGGTATCTGGGATGAGTCAATTTTCCCCTTAGAGGGAGTGTGAGCCGTATGGCTAAATCTGGATAATAATAATAATGTTATTTCTAATCCTGTTATTTCTAATAATTAATAATGTTATTTCTAATCCGCAGGATATACCATCATTCCTAACTCAGGGAACCACTTATTTAATACCGGAAGATCAAAATATCACCCAAGATCCAGCAAAATACCGCCCAATCACTTGTCTTCCAACTTTGTATAAATTGGTCACATCCTGTGTAGCCCGGCGTATCTACCAACACTGTGCGCTGAACAATATCAAAGAGCCTCAACAGAAAGGATGCGCTAAGGGTTCCATGGGCTGCAAAGAACAATTTATCATCGACTCAGTCATTTCTAATCAAGCATATTCCAAAAAGAGGAACCTATTTACTGCTTTTATTGATTACAAGAAGGCCTTTGATTCAGTGCCGCATGAATGGCTTATATATATATTGAGAATATATAAAGTCCATGATAATATAGTGACCTTTTTACAACATATAATGACAGAGTGGAAAACTAGAATTCACCTTCAAATACCTGGTGAAAGTAACATCGAAACTGAAAATATCGCAATCAGCCGGGGCCTGTTTCAAGGAGATTCGTTGAGTCCTCTGTGGTTCTGTCTAGCTATGAACCCACTATCTCAGCTATTGAACTCCACAGATGCAGGTTTTAGCATCAAAAATAACAGCAATTTGGTGGCGAAACTTAATCATTTATTGTACATGGATGATTTGAAATTAATGGCTTCCACTCGAAACCAACTCGACGAGATGCTAAAAACTGTAGAAACTTTTTCTAATGATATCAGTATGCACTTCGGACTAGACAAGTGCCGTATTTTAAATATAGTCAGAGGAAAAGTACAGCCCGGAGGATTCGATATGCAAAATGGTCAGAACATCGAGGCCATGGGTGAAAACGATATGTACAAATATCTTGGAGTAAAGCAAGCGCGGAAAATTGACCATAAACAAATGAAAACAGAGATAACTACTGAGTTTATACGAAGGGTAAAACAGCTGCTTCGCTCACACCTTAACAGTAGAAATTTGTTTAAGGCACTAAACACCTACGCATGTTCCGCGCTTAGCTACTCATTTGGTATTGTTAAGTGGACAAAAACAGATATAGAAGCTCTTCAGCGAAAAGTGCGAACACACCTCACAAAGGCACAAAAACACCATCCTAAAAGTGCAGTAGAAAGAACAACATTACCACGGAATCTAGGAGGAAGAGGACTTATGGATATAGGTGAGCAATTAGATAAACAAATTTCTAATTTAAGAACTTATTTTCAGATGCAGGCTGAGACATCTACTCTACATCGCGCTATCTGCGCAGTAGATGACACAACACCGATCAAACTGAGGGAACCAGAAATGCGCATAAACCACCTTACTAAGGACGAAAAAGTGCGCGCCTGGATGGGTAAACCTCTGCACGGGCGCCATCCCAATGAGGTCAGCCAAGACTATGTCGACAATATAGCGTCGAACTACTGGTTGACATCAGGAAAGATGTTCCCTGAAACGGAGGGTTCATTACTGGCCATTCAGGATCAGGTTATACCAACCAGAAATTACCTGAAATATATCATCAAAGACCCTCAGGTTCAAAACGACAGATGCGGATATGGATGTCAAGCCCAAGAAACCATCCAACATCTTACAGGGGGCTGCCAGGCATTGGCTGCAACTGAATACAAGGAACGGCATGATGCAGTAGCAAAAATCCTTCATCAAGACATAGCTATCAAGCTGGGACTTCTCCAAACAGACCATCTCCCGTATTATCAATACGTCCCTGAGAGTATGCTTGAGGATGGCAACTACAAGCTATACTGGGACCGCACTGTTCTCACAGACCAAACAGTGACACATAATAGACCAGATCTCGTACTAGTTAATAAATTAACAAGACAAACAACACTAATTGATGTGGCGATACCTAACAACAATAATCTACGTAGTAAATTTACTGAAAAGATCGCCAAATACAGAGATCTAGAAATTCAAATACGAAGGCAATGGAGAATGCAAAATACCCAGACGATACCGATTATTATTTCTACTACTGGAGTCATTCCGAAGACCCTCCTCGAAAGCATAAAAAAGCTGGGTCTGAATGAACATCTTTATAAGACCATGCAGAAAGCTGTACTACTCGCGACGGCCAGATGCGTACGAAAATTTCTGGGAGATACACCTGCATTCCAAGTCACCTAGGGCTCGATAACACGGAAAGAGTCCCACCAGAGCTCAATCCTTTTGATACCGTAGGTATCTGGGATGAGTCAATTTTCCCCTTAGAGGGAGTGTGAGCCGTATGGCTAAATCTGGATAATAATAATAATTTCCTGAGATTCCCATACCAGAAACTCAACCTGACAATACACAGCAGGAAAACAACGAGTGGCGCGATAGTCTAGAAAGCGAAATGGCTCGTGCCGTACAAGAGTTTAATGGAACAAATCCACTTAGCAGACCACCGCTACCACGAATAAACTCTTGTAAGCAACTAGGTGCGCTGTTACAAATTGTGAATACTGAAGTCCTACCCAATTATGTCGTAGAAGCCCACACATTGGAATATCTGCATATGCTAATCTACTGTGCAGCAACAGCAATTGCCAATGTAATGGGCGTTAAGATCAGAACACGACGGGGTACTAATAACGGAAGGACTGATAACAGAATTGCACCCTGGGAAAAAAGACTTCTCGAAAAAATTGAATTACTGCGTAGGGATATTGGTCAAGTCACAGAATATATAAGAGGTTTAACAAGTAGAAAAGTCATTAAGAGAGCTGAAGAAATAATGCGGAGCACTGCAAGACACTCGTGATACGATCCAGAAAATAACATAGCTCAACAGTGTCTGGATACATTAAAACAAAAACTCTCCATCTATTCAGGACGGTTAAGAAGGTATAAAGTTAGTAACAACCGAAAATGTGACAATGCACTTTTTGAGAACTCTGAGAAGGCGTTTTACCGAAAACTCAATTCCACCGTAGAAAGTGTCGACAAGTCTTACCCAAGCCAAGAAGAAATTCATGAGTTTTGGGGAAATCAACTTTCCACACCAGCTGCTCTTAACAACAATGCTGGCTGGATAGAAGATACGACGCACAACTGTCACCACTACGTCACTGCTAACTACGAACCATTCACGACTGAAGAAGTCTCAAATGTCATCAAAGAGCTTCATAACTGGAAATCTCCTGGACCAGACGGAGTTCAGAACTTTTGGCTTAAAAAGTTTTGGAGTATTCATGAGTGCTTATCAACATTAATTAATCATGTTATTTCTAATCCGCAGGAATTACCATTATTTCTAACTCAGGGAACTACTTATTTAATACCCAAGGATCAAAATAACATCCAAGATCCATCCAAGTACCGCCCAATTACTTGTCTTCCAACTTTGTATAAATTGGTCACATCCTGTGTAACCCAGCGTATCTACCAACACTGTGCTCTAAACAATATCATAGAGCCTCAACAGAAAGGATGCGCTAAGGGTTCCATGGGTTGCAAAGAACAGCTTATCATCGACTCAGTCATTTCTAACCAGGCATTCACTAAAAAAGGAACCTTTTTACTGCTTTTATTGACTATAAAAAGGCCTTTGATTCAGTACCGCATAAATGGCTAATAGATATATTGAAAATATACAAAGTCGATGATAATATAGTGACCTCTTTAAGGCATATAATGAGAGATTGGAAGACTAAAATTCACCTCCAAATACCTGGTGAAAACAATATCGAAACCGAAAATATCGCAATCAACCGGGGCCTGTTTCAAGGAGACTCGTTGAGTCCACTGTGGTTCTGTTTAGCTTTGAACCCCCTTTCCCAACTATTGAACTCCACTTATTCAGGTTTTAGCATTAAAAGCAATAATACTGTAGTAGCGAAGCTCAATCATCTGTTGTATATGGATGATTTGAAATTAATGGCTTCCACTCGAGAACACCTAGAAGAGATGCTAAAAACTGTAGAAACATTCTCTAATGATATTAGTATGCAGTTCGGTCTAGACAAGTGCCGTGTTTTGAATATAGTCAGAGGAAAGGTACAGCCCGGTGGATTCGATATGCAAAATGGCCAGAACATCGAGGCCATGGGCGATAACGATATGTACAAATATCTTGGAGTAAAGCAGGCGCGGAAAATTGACCATAAGCAAATGAAAACTGAGATAACAACTGAGTTTATAAGAAGGGTAAAACAACGGCTTCGTTCACAGCTTAACAGTAAAAATTTGTTTAAGTCACTGAACACCTACGCTTGTTCCGCGCTTAGCTATTAATTTGGTATTGTTAAGTGGACAAAAACGGATATAGAAAATCTTCAGCGAAAAGTACGAACACACCTCACAAAGGCACAAAAACACCACCCTAAAAGTGCAGTAGAACGAACGACATTACCCCGGTATTTAGGAGGAAGAGGACTTATGGATATAGGTGAGCAATTAGATAAACAGATTGCTAATTTAAGAACTTATTTTCAGATGCAGGCTGAGACATCTACTCTACACCGCGCAATTTGCGCAGTAGATGACACAACACCGACCAAACTGAGGGAACCAGAAATGCGCATAAACCACTGTAACAAAAGAGAAATCTTGGACGACCGCCGTATAACAGTAAACACCTCGAGAATGACGTCATCGAATGATCTAGGCCTCGGCGGAAAGGAGGAGGAACTTCTCGAACGTACGATCCGTAGGCGGAACACGCTGATAGCTAGAGATGGGCGTCGATTGTTCCAGAATAACAACTGGGTATAAATACGGGCATATTTGTAAATACAGTTTAGTCTTAAGCTAAAGTTTGTAAAGTAAACTTGTATAAATAAATAATAAAGTCGTATATAAATACGAACCGCTAGTTTTATTGTAATTATAAGTAATTACAATAGTCACGTTACAGTTGGTGTCGGTGTTCGGTTAACTTAGTGCGATATAAATAAGTGAATTACAGAGAGACTTTAAAAGACTTTTGAACTTTATTCGTCGGGAATAACCGGAGTGCGTTAATTGTTCGGTATTCGGAAAGACTTTAAAAGACTTTTGGACTTTATTCGTCGGGAATAGTTAAAGTGCGTTGATTGTTCGGTATTCGGAAAGACTGTTAAAAGACATTTTGGAAAGTACGTGTGTGCCGACCAAAGATGTTGCTACAAGAACTTACAGTAAAACAGCTCCGTGAACAGCTAGAGGAACGGGATCTGGACAGCAGTGGGCTCAAGTTAGTCCTACAAGCACGACTCGAGGATGTCCTCACGAAGAACGGAGAAGACCCAAAGACGTTCCACTTCCAGTCAGCAGAACAAGCAATCTTATCGAAATTAAAAACTGTTTCTGAAACGATCGATGAAACTTCTAGAAAAAGCGACGAGAAATTCGAAAACGTTGCTAAAAAATTTGACGAGACTTCTCAAGTAATTAAAGAAGTTAGTAGACAGAATAACGAGATACTTGAAGAAGTTAGTAGACAGAACAACGAGAAATTTGAAAGTGTTTCTCAAAAGATCGATGAAACTTCTAGAAAAAGCGACGAGAAATTTGAAAGTGTTTCTCAAGTAATTAAAGACGTTTGTAGATAGAATGACGAGAAATTTGAAGAAGTTTCTAGAACATTCGATAAGATGCAGAAAAGTGTAGAGACCGTAGAAGAAAAGATCAAACAACTAGAGAGCATGATAACCGATACAAAAGTACAACCATCAGTTAATGCAGCAGCGTTAGATCCTGTAGTGAAAGATGAACTACCGAGAGACGAAACGTCGCATAATATGAGATTCAAATTACCACCATTCGATGGAAAGTCCTCTTAATATGAGATTCAAATTACCACCATTCGATGGAAAGTCCTCTTGGTCCATATATCTTAGACAATTTGAAGCTATTGCGACCGCCAATCATTGGACCGAACAGGAAAAGGCTGTTTCCTTGACTGCTGCTTTGCGAGGTGATGCTGCAGATATATTAAGATCAATTCCTAAGGGTCAAGAAAATTGTTACCAGACCTTGTTCACTCGTCTAGAAAAACGCTATGGAGATGCCCATCTACAACAAGTATACAAAGCACAACTGCGAAGTAGAAGTCAACGAGCAAGTGAGAATCTGCAAGAATTTGAAGCAGATGTGGCTCGTGTGGTGCGGTTGGCTTATCCAGAGGTGCCAGACAGCGTTTTAGAAGAAATTGCAGTAGATACCTTCGTCAATGGGCTGAAAGATAATGAACTACAGAAAGCTTTACGACTAGCAAGGCCGAAAGTTTTAGATGAAGCACTTGCTATTGCATTGGAACACGAAACGGCTAGTCAAACTTCACGAGGCCATAGAGTAAGAACCATTGAAGAAAGTGACGAACACAACGATGAACGTCTGGAGGAACTGATACGGAGAGTATTAAGTAATCAGATGCCAAAGAGACGCGAGCCTAGATGTTGGAATTGTGGAGAAGTAGGCCACATTCGTCGTAATTGTAAGAAGATCGTACAGCCGTCGGAAAACTAGAGCGGGTCGACACCAAGGGGCAACTGCCGACCTCGAGAACTAGAGCCCCCATAGTAACTGTCAACCTTACGTCCTCCGGTGGAATCCACAACTTATACATCGAAGGTCGTATCAGTAATAGATGTAGATCATTTTTGGTGGATACAGGTGCAACGAGAACTATCGCACGTCCAGATGTAGTACGAGACCATAATAAATTATCACCTGCAACAGTAAAGCTTAGAACAGCGACTGGTAAGCTAATTAATACATATGGCGAGGCTAATATGTCAGTATCCATTGGCCAGACCACAGTTGAACATCAAGTATTAATTGCCGAGATCTCCGACGAATTCATATTGGGGATGGACGTACTAAGAAAAGTGGGGGCAATATTGGATGTTCAAAATGGAGTTCTCAAGATCAATGGTGAAGAGTTGCCCTTTCACGACGACAAAGAAGATGCCATCCGCTTACTAACTACATGCGACGTAACCATACCCGGTAATAGTGAGAAAATTCTGATGACCATGCTTGATGGACACTGCCGAGAGGGAAGTTTAAGGATGGTCGAAGATGTGGATAATGTCGAGTTCCTAACGGCGAAAACTTTGGTAAAAGTTCGAGATGTCATCCCTGTAAGAGTTATGAATTTAAGGGAAACTGCTATCAAGTTAAGTAGAGGAGCTTTGATCGGACAGTGTGTCCCCGTGGCTTCAATTTGCTCTATGAATACCAATGAGAAATCATCGAAGTCAAAGTATCCAAAAGACCTTGTCGAGATGATCATTGAAAGATGCCAAGATCTTGATCATAAACGAACGGAAAAAGTGAGGTCTATGCTAATAGAGTATCAAGATGTTTTTGCTATTGATAAGAAGGATAAAGGCAAAACCAGCATAGTAACGCATAAAATAAATACCGGAGACGCTCAGCCAATCAGACAACGGCCTAGACGACTTCCATTTGCGAAAAGAGATGAAGCCGAAGAGATTATCAAGGATATGGACAAAGAAGGGGTAATTGAACCATCGAACAGTCCATGGACATCACCAGTAGTTCTGGTAAAGAAGAAAGATGGTTCGACGCGTTTTTGTATCGACTACCGCCAGCTTAATGCGGTAACAAAAAAAGATAGTTATCCTTTGCCCCGAATAGACGATACATTGGATACTCTCTCCGGTTCTCGATGGTTTTCCACACTCGATTTAAAAAGTGGATATTGGCAAGTAGACATGGAGCCAGCCGATCGGGAGAAAACCGCATTTTCGATAGGATCAAGGCTTTGGCAGTTTACGGCTATGCCGTTTGGTTTATGTAATGCCCCTGCCACATTTGAAAGATTAATGGAGGCAGTTTTAAGAGGTCTAACATGGAAAACATGCCTGGTTTACTTGGATGATGTAATTGTGGTTGGAAGGTCATTTGATGAACACGCCAAGAATTTAATAGAAGTCTTTCAACGATTGAGGGCAGCGAACTTGAAGTTAAGTCCGAAGAAATGTCACATATTTCGACGAGAAGTTAAGTACTTGAGACATATTGTATCGAGTAACGGTGTAACAGCTGATCCTGAAAAGATTGAAGCAATTAAAGATTGGCCAGTACCAAAAGATAAACATGAAATTAGAAGTTTCCTTGGCCTATGTACATATTACCGACGATTTGTCAAAAGATTTGCCAATATCTCCAAGCCCCTAACAAAGTTGACGGAGGAGGGCAAAGAATATATATGGAGTGAGGAGTGCCAAAAATCTTTCGAACAACTACAAATGGCTCTGATCAGTGCACCGATATTGAGCTACCCGGGACAGGCAGGAAAATTTGTTTTGGATACTGATGCTAGCAACAGTGCCATAGGAGCTGTTCTCTCCCAAATCCAGGATGGACAGGAAAAAGTCATCGCCTATTTCAGCAAAGTCCTGTCGAAACCAGAAAGAAACTATTCCGTTACCAGAAGAGAACTGCTGGGTGTAGTGAAGGCTTGTGAACATTTCCATAAATACTTGTATGGCAGAAAGTTCCTTCTTCGAACAGATCACGCTGCTCTAAAATGGCTCATACAATTCCGTAATCCAGAGGGCCAGATGGCAAGATGGTTAGAACGATTACAAGAATATGACTACGAGATAGAACACAGGGCCGGAAGAGTTCATTCAAATGCTGATGCCCTTTCGAGACGACCATGCAGTGCAAATTGTAATCACTGTGCCAAATTAGAGGAACGATTTTGCCCCGTGAGACGAACCACCGTAGTTAATGAACAATGGCAGCCCCAACAGTTACAACACGCCCAAGAAGATGATCCATGTATAAAAAGATTATTGGATTGGATGCGTCGAGGTGAGAGACCTAGTTGGCAAAACATTAGTGCATGTAGTCCGGAAGTCAAGGCCTACTGGAGCCAATGGAATTGCCTGATACTAAAAGATGATCTTCTGTACAGAACCTTTGAGAAAGATGATGGTACAGAATCTAAGCTTCAGTTGATTGTACCTAAAAGTAAAGTGTCAGAAGTATTGCGTCAGTTGCATGACGGTACATCAGGTGGACACTTTGGTATTACGAAGACTCTGCAAAAGGTTCGAGAACGGTTCTATTGGGTGAACTGTAAAGATGATGTAAGAAGATGGTGCCAGAAATGTGAACTGTGTGCATCCGGTAATGGTCCAGTTGGTAAAAAGAGAGCACCCATGAGACAGTACAATGTTGGAAGTCCTATGGAAAGAGTAGCAATCGACATTGCAGGTCCATTTCCAGAAACCGATGTTGGAAATAAATACATTCTGGTAGCCATGGACTATTTTACGAAATGGACCGAGGCCTATGCATTACCGAATCAAGAAGCTGCTACCGTTGCAGAGGTACTTGTTAAAGAATTCTTCAGCCGATTTGGTGTTCCCTTGGAGATCCACTCCGACCAAGGGCGAAACTTTGAGTCAGCTCTTTTCCAAAACGTTTGTAAATTGATTGGTGCCAATAAGACCAGAACAACACCCCTGCATCCTCAATCAGATGGAATGGTCGAGAGGATGAACCGAACGATGGGTAAACACTTGTCCAAAGTTGTATCTGAACATCAGCGAGATTGGGACCAACACATTCATTTATTCCTGATGGCCTACCGCTCGGCCGTGAATGAAACTACAGGTCAAACACCAACCTGCCTGATGTTGGGTCGTGAAGTTCGTTTGCCCTGCGACCTAGAGTTTGGCTGCAGACCTTCCGAGGAATATGTTGCAGGCGAAGAATACGTAGACCGCCTGAAGTTACGAATGAACAACATTCATGAACTTGCCCGACAACACATCCAGATAGCCAGTGACAGAATGAAAGATCAATATGATTCTCGCTGCAAGAATGAAAGCTTCGAAGTAGGTGATCTTGTCTGGCTTTATAATTCACAACGTCGTCGAGGCCTGTGTCCTAAACTGCAAAGACAATGGGAAGGTCCGTATGAAGTTAAGAAGAAAATAAATGACGTAATATACAGAATTAAGAAGTTACCAAACGGTAAACCAAAAGTTATTCACATAAATCGTCTTGCACCATATGCTGGCTCAAATGAAACAGAGGAAGCCCGAGTCCTCCAACAGGAGATGAAAGATGCACCACAGCCAAGTTTTAAGGAATTTATGTCAAATTACGCAGAAAGAAATAGTGCTAGATTCGGCGTGACCACAGAAGTTCAGCAAGATCTGTTTGGTGTTCCAGAAAACGTCTCTCTGGCCCACTGTGTTGCCCAAGACCTCGAGATGACTAAAGGAATCTCGTCCGTATTCAATAGAAAGTTCGGCCGCCTGGACGAGTTAAGGAATCAACAACCTAAAATTGGAAGAGTATTGCGATTGGAAGATGGTCCTCGATCTTTGCTGTATATAGTGACCAGGAAGTCTTATACGGACACGCCAAGCTACGAGAACATATGGCGTGCTCTAACTAATTTGAAGAAAATCGTGTGTAATTATGACATCAAAGATTTGGCTATACCAAAAATAGGCCATGCAGTAGAAAGTCTGGATTGGAAGATTGTGAGAAGCATGCTTGAAGTGATCTTCAGAGAAACTGGCGTACGAATTACTGTGTGTTGCATGAACCCGAAGATGTCATACCCTTCAAAGACAGTAGACTGCTATTTCTTCTTGAAGGGTGTATGCAGAGCTGGAGAGTCGTGTAGATTCCGCCACCCTGGGCCTTCATCTAGAGTTGCTGATCGGGACGCTCAGATCTTAAGAGGGGAGCAGTGTAACAAAAGAGAAATCTTGGACGACCGCCGTATAACAGTAAACACCTCGAGAATGACGTCATCGAATGATCTAGGCCTCGGCGGAAAGGAGGAGGGACTTCTCGAACGTACGATCCGTAGGCGGAACACGCTGATAGCTAGAGATGGGCGTCGATTGTGCCAGAATAACAACTGGGTATAAATACGGGCATATTTGTAAATACAGTTTAGTCTTAAGCTAAAGTTTGTAAAGTAAACTTGTATAAATAAATAATAAAGTCGTATATAAATACGAACCGCTAGTTTTATTGTAATTATAAGTAATTACAATAGTCACGTTACACCACCTTACTAAGGACGAAAAACTGCGCACCTGGATGGGTAAACCTCTGCACGGGCGACATCCCAATGAGGTCAGCCAAGACTATGTCGACAATACAGCGTCGAACTATTGGTTGACATCAGGAAAGATGTTCCCTGAAACGGAGGGTTCATTACTGGCCATTCAGGATCAGGTTATACCAACCAGAAATTACCTGAAATATATCGTCAAAGACCCTCAGGTTCAAAACGACAGATGCCGATATGGATGTCAAGCCCAAGAAACCATCCAACATATTACAGGGGGCTGCCAGGCATTTGCTGCAACTGAATACAAGGAACGGCATGACGCAGTGGGAAAAATCCTTCATCAAGAGATAGCTAACAAGCTGGGACTTCTCCAAACGGACCATCTCCCATATTATCAATACGTCCCTGAGAGTATGCTTGAGGATGGCAACTACAAGCTATACTGGGACCGCAGTGTGCTCACAGACCAAACAGTGGCACATAATAGACCAGATCTCGTACTAGTTAATAAATTAACAAGACAAACAACACTAATTGATGTGGCGATACCTAACAACAATAATCTACGTAGTAAATTTACTGAAAAGATCGCCAAGTATAGAGATCTGGAAATTCAAATACGGAGACAATGGAGAATGCAAAGTACCCAGACGATACCTATTGTTATGTCTACTACTGGAGTCATTCCGAAGACCCTCCTCGAAAGCATAAAGAAGCTGGGTCTCAATGAACATATTTATAAGACCATGCAGAAAGCTGTACTACTTGCGACGGCCAGAAGCGTAAGAAAATTTTTGGGAGATACACCTGCATTCCAAGTCACCTAGGACTCGATAACACGGAAAGAGCCCCACCAGAGCTCAATCCTTTTGATACCGTAGGTATCTGGGATGAGTCAATTTTCCCCTCAGAGGGAGTGTGAGCCGTATGGCTAAATCTGGATAATAATAATTGTGTTATAATAATAATAATAATAATAACCTGTGGGAGTTTTTTGTCAGTTCTTCTATCAGGCGCGGCCCCCTGCGAATGGGGGATGCTTTCTGGGTATTCGTAGCGCCAGTACCCAGAGAGTAGCAGGGATATTTGCCGTGGAACAAAAACTGACACCTGGCAGTAGGTATAAAATGCACATCCATGAGAATGGAGAATAATAATTTATGTTTAGGATCGCTGCCTGGGGATCGCCAGGGCTCGTCTGGAGCCGGCGCTGGACGTGACAGCATGCGGGACGTCGGTGGCAGGGTGTTGAGGAGGCGGGCCCCTGTCATACAATCAGCTACAGCCCAACCACAACCACAAGCGAGCCAAACAACAACAAGAGCTCCACCCGCCGAAGGTGCTGCGCTGGAACATCAGCCGGCGTTCACTCAAGCGGGACGACCGAGGCAGCGCATGAAATGGACTGTGTCCATTAATGAAAACATTTTGCGCTTCTACTACAAGGTGACAAACCTCGGTCAAGAAACAATCGGCTACCGACAACAGCTGTATGTCGAATTTTGCAGGACACCCAGATATTCAAGTATCGGAGCAACGAGTATCAGACCAATACCGGGTAATTATAAGAAACAACCTTATCCCAGAGACTCGACGCAATACCATCAGAAGCGAAGTCGAACGGGAGATTCTAAACGATGTTGTAATTGAAGATCAAGTCCCTGTTGAGGTTCATGAGCAGATTCCTGAGCTTGCCATACAAGAAACTCAACCTGACAATACAGAGCAGGAAATCAACGAGTTACGTGATAACCTAGTTAGCGAAATGGCACGTGCGGTACAGGAGTTTAATGGAACAAACCCACTTAGCAGACCACCGCTACTACGAATAAACTCTTGTAAAAAACTAGGGGCGCTGTTACAAATTGTGAACACTGAAGTCCTACCCAATTATGTCGTAGAAGCCCACACATTAGAATATTTGCACATGCTAATCTACTGTGCAGCAACAGCAATTGCTAATGTAATGGGCGTTAAGATCAGAACACGACGGGGTACTAATAGCGAAAGGACTGGTAACAGAATTGCACCCTGGGAAAAAAGACTGCTCGGAAAGATTGAATTAATACGTAAGGATATTGGTATAGTCACAGAATACATACGACGTGTAACAAGTAGAAAAGTCATCAGGAGAGCTGAAGAAATAATGTTGAGTACCGCAAGACACTCAAGATATGATCCAGAAAACAACGCAGCCAATCAGTGTCTGGATACATTAAAACAAAAACTCTCCGTTTATTCAGGGCCACTAAGGAGGTACAAAGTTAGTAACAACCGCAAAAGCGACAATGCTCTTTTTGAGAGATCTGAGAAGGCGTTCTATCGGAAACTCAATTCCACTGTAGAACGTGTCGATAAGACTTACCCAAGCCAAGAAGAAATTCATGAGTTTTGGGGAAATCAACTTTCCACACCAGCTGCTCTTAACAACAATGCTGGATGGATATAATATACGGCACAGAACTGCCAACACTACACTACTACTCTCTACGAACCGTTCACCACTGAAGAAGCCTCAAATATCATCAAAGAGCTTCATAACTGGAAATCTCCTGGTCAAGACGGAGTTCAAAACTTTTGGCTTAAGAAGTTTTGGAGTACTCATGAATGCTTATCAACACTAATTAATCATGTTATTTCTAATCCGCAGGATATACCATCATTCCTAACTCAGGCAACGACTTATTTAATACCGAAGGATCAAAATAACACCCATGATCCAGCAAAATACCGCCCAATTACTTGTCTTCCAACTTTGTATAAATTGGTCACATCCTGTGTAGCCCGGCGTATCTACCAACACTGTGCTCTGAACAATATCATAGAGCCTCAACAGAAAGGATGCGCTAAGGTTTCCATGGGTTGCAAAGAACAACTTATTATCGACTCAGTCATTTCTAATCCAAAAAGAGGAATCTATTTACTGCTTTTATTGATTACAAGAAGGCCTTTGATTCAGTGCCGCATGAATGGCTTATAGATATACTGAGAATATATAAAGTCGATGATAATGTAGTGACCTTTTTACAACATATAATGACAGAGTGGAAAACTAGAATTCACCTTCAAATACCTGGTGAAAGTAACATCGAAACTGAAAATATCGTAATCAGCCGGGGCCTGTTTCAAGGAGATTCGTTGAGTCCTCTGTGGTTCTGTCTAGCTATGAACCCACTACCTCAGCTATTGAACTCCACAGATGCAGGTTATAGCATCAAAAATAACAACAATGTGGTGGCGAACCTTAATCATTTATTGTACATGGATGATTTGAAATTAATGGCTTCCACTCGAAACCAACTCGACGAGATGCTAAAAAGTGTAGAAATTTTTTCTAAAGATATTAGTATGCACTTCGGACTAGATAAGTGCCGTATTTTAAATATAGTCAGAGGAAAAGTACAGCCCGGAGGATTCGATATGCAAAATCGCCAGAACATCGAGGCCATGGGTAAAAACGATATGTATAAATATCTTGGAGTAAAGCAAGCGCGGAAAATTGACCATAAACAAATGAAAACAGAGATAACTACTGAGTTTATACGAAGGGTAAAACAGCTGCTTCGCTCACACCTTAACAGTAGAAATTTGTTTAAGGCACTAAACACCTACGCATGTTCCGCGCTTAGCTACTCATTTGGTATTGTTAAGTGGACAAAAACAGATATAGAAGCTCTTCAGCGAAAAGTTCGAACACACCTCACAAAGGCACAAAAACACCATCCTAAGAGTGCAGTAGAAAGAACAACATTACCACGGAATCTAGGAGGAAGAGGACTTATGGATATAGGTGAGCAATTAGATAAACAAATTGCTAATTTAAGAACTTATTTTCAGATGCAGGCTGAGACATCTACTCTACATCGCGCTATCTGCGCAGTAGATGACACAACACCGATCAAACTGAGGGAACCAGAAATGCGCATAAACCACCTTACTAAGGACAAAAAAGTGCGCGCCTGGATGGGTAAACCTCTGCACGGGCGACATCCCAATGAGGTCAGCCAAGATTATGTCGACAATACAGCGTCGAACTACTGGTTGACATCAGGAAAGATGTTCCCTGAGACGGAGGGTTCATTACTGGCCATTCAGGATCAGGTTATACCAACCAGAAATTACCTGAAATATATCATCAAAGACCCTCAGGTTCAAAACAACAAATGCCGATATGGATGTCAAGCCCAAGAAACCATCCAACATCTTACAGGGGGCTGCCAGGCATTTGTTGCAACTGAATACAAGGAACGGCATGACGCAGTGGGAAAAATCCTTCATCAAAAGATAGCTATCAAGCTGGGACTTCTCCAAACAGACCATCTCCCGTATTACCAATACGTCCCTGAGAGTATGCTTGAGGATGGCAACTACAAGCTATACTGGGACCGCACTGTGCTCACAGACCAAACAGTGGCACATAATAGACCAGATCTCGCACTAGTTAATAAATTAACAAGACAAACAATACTAATTGATGTGGCGACACCTAACAACAATAATTTACGTAGTAAATTTACTGAAAAGATCGCCAAGTACAGAGATCTAGAAATTCAAATACGAAGGCAATGGAGAATGGAAAGTACCCAGACGATACCGATTATTATGTCTACTACTGGAGTCATTCCGAAGACCCTCCTCGAAAGCATAAAAAAGCTGGGTCTGAATGAACATCTTTATAAGACCATGCAGAAAGCTGTACTACTCGCGACGGCCAGATGCGTACGAAAATTTCTGGGAGATACACCTGCATTCCAAGTCACCTAGGGCTCGATAACATATAAAGAGTCCCACCAGAGCTCAATCCTTTTGATACCGTAGGTATCTGGGATGAGTCAATTTTCCCCTTAGAGGGAGTGTGAGTCGTATGGCTAAATCTGGATAATAATAATAATAATTGAGCAATAATAGTGAGCAATTAGATAAACAGATTGCTAATTTAAGAACTTATTTTCAGATTCAGGCTGAGTCATCTACTCTACATCGCGCTATTTGCGCAGTAGATGACACAACACCGATCAAACTGAGGGAACCAGAAATGCGCATTAACCACCTTACTAAGGACAAAAAAGTGCGCGCCTGGATGGGTAAACCTCTGCACGGGCGACATCCCAATGAGGTCAGCCAAGATTATGTCGACAATATAGCGTCGAACTACTGGTTGACATCAGGAAAGATGTTCCCTGAGACGGAGGGTTCATTACTGGCCATTCAGGATCAGGTTATACCAACCAGAAATTACCTGAAATATATCATCAAAGACCCTCAGGTTCAAAACGACAAATGCCAATATGGATGTCAAGCCCAAGAAACCATCCAACATCTTACAGGGGGCTGCCAGGCATTTGTTGCAACTGAATACAAGGAACGGCATGACGCAGTGGGAAAAATCCTTCATCAAGAGATAGCTATCAAGCTGGGACTTCTCCAAACAGACCATCTCCCGTATTACCAATACGTCCCTGAGAGTATGCTTGAGGATGGCAACTACAAGCTATACTGGGACCGCACTGTGCTCACAGACCAAACAGTGGCACATAATAGACCAGATCTCGCACTAGTTAATAAATTAACAAGACAAACAACACTAATTGATGTGGCGACACCTAACAACAATAATTCACGTAGTAAATTTATTGAAAAGATCGCCAAGTAGAGAGATCTAGAAATTCAAATACGAAGGCAATGGAGAATGGAAAGTACCCAGACGATACCGATTATTATGTCTACTACTGGAGTCATTCCGAAGACCCTCCTCGAAAGCATAAAAAAGCTGGGTCTGAATGAACATGTTTATAAGACCATGCAGAAAGCTGTACTACTCGCGACGGCCAGATGCGTACGAAAATTTCTGGGAGATACACCTGCGTTCCAAGTCACCTAGGGCTCGATAACATATAAAGAGTCCCACCAGAGCTCAATCCTTTTGATACCGTAGGTATCTGGGATGAGTCAATTTTCCCATTAGAGGGAGTGTGAGCCGTATGGCTAAATCTGGATAATAATAATAATAATTGAGCAATAATAGTGAGCAATTAGATAAACAGAATGCTAATTTAAGAACTTATTTTCAGATTCAGGCGGAGTCATCTACTCTACATCGCGCTATTTGCGCAGTAGATGACACAACACCGATCAGACTGAGGGAACCAGAAATGCGCATAAACCACCTTTCTAAGGACGAAAAAGTGCGCGCCTGAATGGGTAAACCTCTGCACGGGCGACATCCCAATGAGGTCAGCCAAGATTATGTCGACAATATAGCGTCGAACTACTGGTTGAAGTCAGGAAAGATGTTCCCTGAAGCGGAGGGTTCATTACTGGCCATTCAGGATCAGGTTATACCAACCAGAAATTACCTGAAATATATCATCAAAGACCCTCAGGTTCAAAACGACAGATGCCGATATGGATGTCAAGCCCAAGAAACCATCCAACATCTTACAGGGGGCTGCCAGGCATTTGCTGCAACTGAATACAAGGAACGGCATGACGCAGTGGGAAAAATCCTTCATCAAGAGATAGCTATCAAGCTGGGACTTCTCCAAACGGACCATCTCCCGTATTACCAATACGTCCCGAGAGTATGCTTGAGGATGGCAACTACAAGCTATACTGGGACCGCACTGTGCTCACAGACCAAACAATGGTACATAATAGACCAGATCTCGTACTAGTTAATAAATTAACAAGACAAACAACACTAATTGATGTGGCGATACCTAACAACAATAATCTACGCAGTAAATCTACTGAAAAGATCGCCAAGTACAGAGATCTGGAAATTCAAATACGAAGGCAATGGAGAATGCAAAGTACCCAGACGATACCGATTATTATGTCTACCACTGGATTCATTCCGAAGACCCTCCTCGAAAGCATAAAAAAGCTGGGTCTAAATGAGCACCTTTATAAGACCATGCAGAAAGCTGTATTGCTCGCGACGGCAAGATGCGTACGAAAATTTCTGGAAGAAACTCCAGCATACCAAGTCACCTAGGACTCGATAACACGGAAAGAGTCCCACCAGAGCTCAATCCTTTTGATACCGTAGGTATCTGGGATGAGTCAATTTTCCCCTTATAGGGAGTGTAAGCCGTATGGCTAAATCTGGATAATAATAATAATTATTAATTAAGATCTTAATCTTAATTTAAGGTCTTATTTTCAGATGCAGGCTGAAACATCTACTCTACATCGCGCTATGTGCGCAGTAGATGACACAACACCGATAAAACTGAGGGAAGCAGAACTTCGCATAAACCTCCTTACTAGGGACGAAAAAGTGCGCGCCTGGATGGGTAAACCTCTGCACGGGCGACATCCCAATGAGGTCAGCCAAGATTATGTCGACAATATAGCGTCGAACTACTGGTTGACATCAGGAAATATGTTCCCTGAAACGGAGGGTTCATTACTGGCCATTCAGGATCAGGTTATACCAACCAGAAATTACCTGAAATATATCATCAAAGACCCTCATGTACAAAACGACAGATGCCGATATGGATGTCAAGCCCAAGAAACCATCCAACATCTTACAGGGGGCTGCCCGGCATTTGCTGCAACTGAGTACAAGGAACGGCATGACGCAGTGGGAAAAATCCTTCATCAGGAGATAGCTATCAAGCTGGGACTTCTCCAAACCGACCATCTCCCATATTATCAATACGTCCCTGAGAGTATGCTTGAGGATGGCAACTACAAGCTATACTGGGACAGCACTGTGCTCACAGACCAAACAGTGGCGCATAATAGACCAGATCTCGTATTAGTCAATAAATTAACGAGACAAACAACCCTCATTGATGTGGCGATTCCTAACAACAATAATCTACGTACTAAATTTACTGAAAAGATCGCCAAGTACAGAGATCTGGAAATTCAAATACGGAGACAATGGAGAATGCAAAGTACCGAGACGATACCGATTATTATGTCTACTACTGGAGTCATTCCGAAGACCCTCCTCGAAAGCATAAAAAAGCTGGGTCTTAATGAACATCTTTATAAGACCATGCAGAAAGCAGTACTACTCGCAACGGCCAGATGTGTACGAAAATTTTTGGGAGATACACCTGCATACCAAGTCACCTAGGGCTCGATAACACGGAAAGAGTCCCACCAGAGCTCAATCCTTGTGATACCGTAGGTATCTGGGATGAGTCAGTTTTCCCCTTAGAGGGAGTGTGAGCCGTATGGCTAAGTCTAATAATAATAATAATAATCTCCAAACATTGCAAACAAAAACGGCAATCTCCAAACTTAAATATTAAAAAAAAGGAAAAGAAATAATTTCTTAAGCCCCTCTTTCTGGGCATCCGATCACAAATTAAATTTTATATGAATATTGATCAGTTTTATTGTTTTAGTTTCATTTTCTTAGTTTCTGCAGTTTTTCGCGGTTTCCCAAAATTATGGAAATGGGAGATTGCCGGCTTTGATTTTACACCCCTCAATTCTCCGAAGTAGTTCTGGTGTTTTGTTATTTATTTTCTTTAATCCTGTGTAATTCACATGACATCAAAACGATGTTGATTATAAAAATACAAACCCAAAATGTACTATATGTATATGTAGATTATTTTAAAGATTTTAATAAATATCGTTGTTACGTACTTTATTCCACTTTTAATAGCACTGTTAATTTTACCATTACATTTAACCCATATCTTTCGAATTAAAAAAATATTTGACATACTTTAAGAGAATATTGCGAAATCAAACCAACCAAAAATATTTTAGCGGGAAATATAAATTGCCGAATTGATGCTAAATTCTCTTTTATCGCTCCCCTAACATTTAAAATATCTTTAATATTATCCCAAATGCACCTCATGTTTTATCATTTATATTTAAATACCCAATCAAAGGTTTGGTCGTTATAAGCCTGGATACCGCGTACCAAAAAAAAGTTGATTAAAAGTAAGCTGAAAATTTGTTAATAGCTTAACGGTGACAATGAAACAGGGGAAGTTTTAATTGTGGAACAGGTTACTGGTTTCGAACGTCAGACTACGAAAACGTCCCGCATATTTTGTAGCACAAACATTTTTTAAATGTTTCATATAAAGTTTGTTATCGTATAAATTTAAAAACAACCTGCTAGTTTTCACAAACATAAACTGGTCAGTATGATACGTTCCACAATTAACCCATTTGAACCTACCGTCCTTTATAAAGGCCGGAAGGTTTCTTCTAGTACATTACAAATTTCAGTGTATTTAATATAGATGCGGCATTAGTTTTACAAACCCAAATTATCATATTACCCATCGAATACTATTATGAATCATTTAGTAAACAATTTCCAGTGTGTCAGGAAGTTTTTGTGTAGGAGTGATTTAAGCTACTTGAAATGAATAAAGCTAGGAAAGCTATTACTGTTTTGTTTATAATTGGTGATGTCGGATCCTAATAAAATATTAAGTTTAGAGATTAGATAATTATTTAAGGCCTAATACAAAAGAATTTTTGTCAGTTATAATATCATAACACATGCTCAAAATATCATATCCTTTTAAAAGGCCAGTAGGACAATCAGCGTCTATAGTGTTCTGTATTACTAATATATATTTTTCTTTTTTTTAAACGTTCGTACTGGAAAAATCCCCTTACACTAGGGGAGCTACTTGGTGAAATATAAAAAGAAGATATTGACGGAGATTTTGAAGGCGATCTGAAAACACTTGAGATTACCCACTGGAAGAACAGGGGCGTCATTTGATAGGGGCAGGGGAGCATTTGTCCCCCTGGCCTTGAAAATGACTGAAATTTACAAAAAATACATCAATTTTCATCATTACATCATATATAATGTATTGTATATATAATGCTTGCCCCTCCTCCCAATCAAAATTTCAAATGACGCTCCTGTGGAAGAACAAAGCAAGGAACAGAACGGAATGGCGGAAAATCCTAGAACAAGACAGGACCCAAAAAGGGTTTTCGAGCTACTAATGATGATGATGATTGGCGGCGATTTTGCCTCCTAAAAATGCTAATGATGACGTTATCGATGAGGATTCCGTTGAAGAAGGTAATGTTGATATTGAGAATTTACTTGGACATCAGCTAAGGGCAGCGTCTCAAGCTAGTGTACCAAATTGATCTGATTCAGATGACGATAAGTCATAAGCAGACTTTTTTGAACACAATCCTAAAATTTTTTAAAAATTCAAGTATGTACTCAAAACGAGATTTATAATCTAATTTTCCTACATGGATTCCAATTCAGTCCGTAAATAATGAGTGCTCACCAGCAACGATATCTGCTCCATTAGAAGGAAACAACAGTATAGATGTAGCTACGGTGCCCTATCTTTGGTGCAATAGTTGCAACAATTTATCCGCGGAAAGCCCATTCACTGGGGCTACAAGTCTTGGGTTGAGGCAACAAGACTTAGATATATATTATTTATTTTGTTCCGTATTAGGGAGCATCTTCAACTCTATCACCACAATATAGTCATTTAGGTTTAGCGTCAAGTGTTGTACTTAAATAGGCAGATGTGTTACAGGAGATGCCAATTGCGCCAATTCATTTCTTTTTTGATAACAACTTCACATATGTGTCTTTCCTGAAAGAATTGAAGTTCAGAAACATTCATAAAAGATACAGAAATATAAAAGGCAAATTTTATTTGTAATAAAATAAGTGTAATGTTGTCGTTCATCCTAAAGAATGTTTTTATAATTATCACACTCAATGAACATACATTGTACTTGCTAATAAATACATATAATTTTGGAAAAAAAATATTCATTTAAAGTAGCTTATAGTCCTACGGTCCTTTTAAAAAGACACCAAATTGTGGCCAATCTGGAGGTCGGATATTTTTTTATTTATTTTTCCCTGACTTTTGAAGCATTTTTAATCACTATTCGAAGTATACATTCATGTTTAAACAAAAAAAAAACAATTTCAGGACTAAATGGGTTAAGACTTCCCCTGTTCCAGTGTTTCCATACATCAAAATTTGTCCGACTAGACACCGTTAAGCTATTAACAAATTTTTAAGCTTGCTATTAATAAATTTTTGTTTGGTACTCAGTATCCAGGCTTATTCACAAGTTACTCTAATTTTGTATTGTTTATATCAATATCTGTAAGTTTCATCGGTTGAAAGTTCTTATGTGTGTTATTTTGGATAAGAAAGGGCTTAATCGAGTGTACAGTATGGTGCAAATGTCTGGAATATGTATGTCAGATATTTGCATACTGTATGTAAATCTTGTACAGCCATATTAACCAAGTTTGGTCTTACAGAAAAACATACAGTAAATTCGTACAAGGAAAACCTACATTTTTATACTATTTGATATTCTTGGTATCCTTTTTAATATTTAAATATTTTTGAAAGAAGCCGTTTTTTCAAAATAAAAAAAAATAATTCAAATGCCAATTTTTTCAAAAATAAGCACTGTAAAACGATGAAAATTACAGATTACATAAACAATACATATTGGTAATATAATTTGTAAAGTAGTAACGAATAATTTTACATATTTAGGATGCTAATTAGGGGATGGTTTTCACAATCTTTTTTACCAAAAAAGGCACTTTTTTTAAAAAAAATTTAAGCGTAACTTGCTTACTTTCGAAGTTTGGTGAGATTTGCCCGAAAATTGCTTAATATTTTGGTTATTTCGCGTTGAAATATTCGACTTGGAATATGACGAAGAAGAACTACTTTTCATTAGCAACAACTCTGCTTTTACATGGCCTACAAACTTCATACATATTATTTTTTTCACTTTTGTATAATCTATATTTCCTAAGAATATTTTTTTATAAAATACTTTCTTTTTGAGCTATTTGAAAAAAACAGTCTAAAACGTTAGATTCTTGGTGAAAAATTAAAATATTCAATAACAAATAACTCGAAAAGTGAAAGCGAAAGTGGAAAACACTCGATAGAACAAAAGTTCCTTAGAAATAGTCATTTTATCCATTTCAGGACTTATTTTAAACGTATATTTTTTCACTCCAAGAAGTGGTGATAGTTACCCCCAGGGCACAAGCCAACATCGACATAATATCACTTTTTTCTTTGATATGTTAGCCATGTGTACTCAAAAATTTCATCTCGATCGAAGCGGTTCTTTAAAAATCGGAGTAAAACCGTCAGAAAATGGTTTATACAGTGATGAGCGCGCTAATAACCGGCAAAATAGCTCAAAAGATGGAAAACATAACACATTGCGAAACAAAAAGAGATGAAACTAGTGGAGGTGGAAATTATCGTTATAAACGTATTAATTAAGATAACATTACATGGTTTCCCATCTTTAGACGTCTGTGACAGGAGTATTTTATAAAATTCTACTGTCACAGTGACAGTTGTCATATTCCTCTCATACGTCTAAAGGTGGGAAACTATGTAATGTAATGTTAATTAATACGTTTATAACGATAATTTCCACCTCCACTAGATTCTTTTTGTTTCGCAATGTATTATGTTTTCCATATTTTGAGCTCTTTTGTATAAACTAAACTAACAACCCTGCGTGGTTGATGTGGATTGTATGTCTCGAAATAAAAAAATATACACATTCACATACTGTAAGAAAATAATGCGAAATTGAACCAACCAAAAATATTTTTGCGAGAAATATAAATTTGCCGAATTGATGCTAAATTCTCTTTTATCGCTCCCCTAAAAGTTAAAAATATCTTCAATATTATCCCAAACGCACCTCATGTTTTAATTATCATTTATATTTAAATACCCACTTAAATTTTGTTATTACAACGTTGAGAAAATAGCCCATAAAATCCTAATTTAATTTTAAATTAGATTAATTGATTGGTTTATCCAGCCCTTTTGGCTGTAACACGGTTTATTAGATTTGTTATTATTGGGGAGATTATGCTTCATTTGGGTTATTAATGTAATTAAGAACGTAGCAAAGCAATAATATTGTAACGCACTACATAAAGAAAATTATAATGCATATTTAAATAAATGTGTAAAAAAACATTATAAGGTAATTTTCTTCATCTTGGACCGTGTGTACAATAGACACAGTGTGCAGGTAGACCAGCGTTGTTCAAAGGGTCGATCGCGAACGACCGGCCGATCGGCAAAGTTTTTGAAGTCGATCGCGATTCACGGAAAAAATAAAAATGGAAAAGGTATTATGTCTGCTACCAAAGAAGGCCAGTTGTAATGTCAAACGGATACTAGACGTATCGAAGTCATGGACAAAGTTTTAGAAAGCATAGTTAATAGTGATATTATGAAGTGTATATGTTACAGTTCAAGTTGATTATACAGTTGGAGTTGACTTTTACTAGTTCGAGTCAACTCTAACGGCTGGTTTCAGTAAAAGTTGATTAAATATAAAATAAAGATTTATATTCAACATTTACTAGTAAAAGTAGACTCCAACTAGTTAAAGTATACTCTTCCCAATGCCATTTAGTAAAAGTTGATTCTGATTCACACAAACAGCCGATTCTAGAAATTAAATGTTACTGAATATGTTCAAATTAGTTTATGCTGTATCGTCGCCCCCATTAGGTAAATTACTCCGATTCGAATTTTTGCACAAATTTACTCAAAAAGAGGTCCTTATAACAAATCTACTGGGTGCCAGGCAGTACCTTGATCGATAAATTGTTTAAACAATTTTTTTTAGACAAATTCACAAAAATAATTTTTTCACTTCGAACAATTTTTTTAGATCATTTGGGTTATTCTGAGCAAAAAAAGGTATTTTGTGATTTTTCTCTAAAATTGATTGTTGTACTGTAAAGAGTTATACGCGATTAAAAATTTGAAAAATGCGAAAATAGCCATTTTCAAGGCTTAATAACTCGGTTAAAATCCATTATTATGAAAGTCAGAAAGTGATCAAATCAAAGTTTATAGCCCCCTCTACAAGATCCAGCAGAAATTTTTGTTACTGTTTTATTACTAAGCTTTATCTTTAATTATTAACAATGAGCGCTAAGTGCGTATTAGGCGGCCGTCAATGGTGAGTGCTAAAGAGATGCACCATTCCGGCCGTCCAATGGTGAATCTCACTCGCACTCACATTGACGGCCGCCTCAATACACGCTTGGCGCTCATTGTTGATCATTAAAAATAATATCTTATTAATGAAATAATGACAAAAATTTCTTCAGGATCTTATAGAAGTAGCTTTAATCTTTGATTTTTTTTAGTTTCTGACTTTCATAATATATAATATCGTATGGCATTTTTGCCTTTCGGACAGTTCCGGCGCCAATTACACCTTTAACCCTGTTTCAAGTAACTAGTATCGATGTACACTAGCCCAGGAGGACCGATGGCTTAACGTGCTCTCCGAGACACGGTGAGACGGCTCGTGTCATTATTGGAAATGAAAATGGTTTGTCTTTGGCAGGGCTCGAACTCACGTGCACTGGCGTATGAGGCCAGCGATTATGCCGTTACTCCACGGCCGCTCGCTCGACTTTCACAATAATTGTCTTTAACCGAGTTATTAAACCTTGAAAATGGTTATTTTGGCGTTTTTTAAATTTTAAGTCGCTAATAACTCGACAACAGTCAATTTTAGAGAAAAAAAGACCCAAAGGATCTAAAGAAAATTTGTACGAAGTGAAAAAAATTATTTGTGCGAATTTATTTAAAATCATTGTTTATCGTCAAACGTCACTAAAATCATTCATTATTGTACTCATTTGCCTTCATTTTCGGCAGTAAAGTAACACTTTGTTGTATTGAAAGAAGAATGTTACTTTACCTACCGCGATTATTAATCAAATTAACCGAGATTAAATGTAAGTGGTCAATGGCAGCAATCGATTATTTATTTTAGTGAAATTAAAATTTATTTACTTTAATTATTAAAAATTATGTACAAAATTTATCTTATTATTAATAAAATTTATGTCAAAAAGTAAAATTCTGTAGAGTTTCGCAATTATATTCATACACAATAAATCAAAACTTTACAGATTTAGTAATTAGGTAGGTATACAATATTGATAACTATCGATTAAACATCAAAACCGGCCATCATGCAAAAGTCATCTGTCATTACTGCCATACGAATTTTTTATTTCGTCTAAAATTAAAAAAAAATCCTCAAAGTTGTAAGTAAGTGTTAATGTTTTTTTTTGATTGACGATAAAATTTTGTACGCACCACCTCAATACTCTTTATCGAACGCATCTCTTGCTCGCTTCGCTTCCTCTGCTCGTAATATCAGACTCGTTCGATAAAGAGCCACTTTACGGACTTGGTACATAAACTTTGGACTTGGTACACGGTACTGCCTGGTACCATCTGTCCGACAGCGAGTATAACTCCTCGTTAATTATGTTAATTATTACGTTACGTTACGTTAATTATTACAGGTAGAATGACAAATGAGGTGTCAAATGAAATATTAATATCTAAGGATGCTACTAAAGGTGACAAATTTAACCTAGGCTGTCTGTCCGTCCGTCCGCGAACATAACTCCTCCGTCATTATAACAGGTAGATTGACAAATCTTCTTCTTCTTCTTTTTGTATAGACATTACTTTGTCTGTTTTTTAAATGTACCTCTGGTGGTTGTCGTTCCATCGACAACGTTGTCGTTCCATCGTTTTCGTGGTCTTCCCACTGAACATCTTCCTATTGGGGAACCGTCTCTCGCTGTCCTGACTACCCTATTTATTGTCATTCGACTTATGTGGTCATTCTATTATATTCTTCTGTTTATTACCCAGTTATTAATGTTATCCACCTTGCATCTCCGTCGTATATCTGTACTTCTAGCTCTGTCCCATAGAGTCTTACTATCGATTTTTCGAAGGGTTTTCATCTCGACTATTTCGAGCAATCTTTTTGTCCTCCCTGTGTCGGGTTGTGTTTCTGCCGCGTATGTCATTATTGGTCTGATGACTGATTTGTAAATTCTGCCTTTCATTTCTTTTCCGATATGACAAATGAGGTGTCAAATGAAAGCTTTTAATCCAAGGATGGTAATATTCATTTTCTTCTTTCATCCATTAAATCCAATATTTCCTCTGTCATCCATCTTTGCTTCCGTGGTCGCTGTTTTGTGAGCATTTCAGTTGCCGTTGCAAGGGCGTGTCTGATTTCCTCCCGAAGGCGAAAGTTAAGGATGTTTAATTATATGAAAATGTGCTAATAAACAGTGCGAAAAAGTAAAACCCATTTAAAATACATTGTTACTTCAGACACACTTTAAACTCTTCATGCACTGCTATCTATATTTACAATTTTCACACAATAAAACCTTTACATCAGCGGTTCTCAATCTTTTTGAGTCATGTACCATCTAAAGTTTCTTTTATTATATTTCTATATTTTTAGATTGTATAATCAAGACTTACTATGTACTACTATTTTAAGTTTCTGTGTGTTTTGTGTACCACCGCAAATAATGATATGTACCACCAGTGGTACATGTACCACAGATTGAGAACCTCTGCTTTACATAATATGAGATTGAGTAGATAAAAATTATTTTTGTGAATTTGGTTAACAAAAATTGGTTAACCTTTTAATGGCGGCTATACGAAATATTTGGAATAAACAGATAATATATAAAATTTCTATTGATTTTGACATATTTTAATAGATTTTGAAGGAAAAAAAATATTGCTGCTGTATTTTGTCTTTATCATGTTGTTCCCATTTTGGGAACGTTGGCATGTAAGGTATTATGTATTTTCTAAAAATAAAATACTTAACTGTTTGAAAAAAGTCTAGTATTTTTATAGTACACAACACAACACCCTTGGTTAGTGCCTTCGGGAATGTGATTCATCTCGTCAAATTTTATGTCGCTTAGAACAGGGGCAGATGGACCGCCTTTTTTTTTTCTTTGACCTGAACCTGCTTTTACAAGGGCTAGAGCAACGTTTCTGCGAAACTCAAGGTGTGCTATATTTGCATTCTCATGTTGAAAAAGCGAAAAGCTGCCACGACCGCCAAATTCAATCCATGAGCAAACAAGTTCCACCACCTTTTTTTTTATCTAAGTCGGGGACGATAAGAATCAGCTAAACGTTCAAAAAGGTCAACCCCACCCATTCCAATGTTATATTGTCTTATCAAATTTGGTTGAGTTACAACTTTGTATGTTCAGACTTCACTCTTCTGGTGGAGTTTTGAACAGGGGTTACTAGAAAGTGATTACTTCCGACTATTACAGGATAATTGTCATTCCATTTGACACAAATAACATCGCTATCTGATTTGTAATCATAGGACCCTCGATCTTGTTTTTTGATGGTTGAGGATGAAACTAAAGGACATTTGTTGATCCTATATTCTCGAACTGTACCACAAGCCCGTATACCGTTTTCTGATAAAGATTTCAGAAGGGAGTAGCTGGTAAAAAGATTATCGAAATATACAACATGGCTGTTCTTATTTTGCAGAATTTCTAACATAATTTTAGCTGAGTGATGGCCATGATATGGAACCATTGATTCATCAATGCTTACATGTTTATGAAAAACTCCAAACTGCTGAATATTAATTTTTCGAAAAGTGGTCAAACTTTAGCTACTTTTGAGTGAGCTAAATTAGAGTTATCACAAACGTGAAGATATCTTTTTATTATTCTGAATTTTTCACGGCTCATTGTTTTTGTAAAATTTGGAGCCTGCATGTCATCCGCCGTTGACCAGTAGTCATTTTCGTCGGGTAGATGATGATATCCGCTAATCAGGAGCAAGCCAATAAACTGACGAATATCTTCATCAGAAACTGTAAAATTTTGATCCCTTCGAGCGTAAGTTTCGCTTTGATTATGTATAAAACTAATAATTTCTGGAGTAAAAAACAAAGAGAATATTTCAAACTCCGTTTTACCCATATACTCGGCTCCTACTTAAGGTGGATCTTGGGCGTCTTGCTGGATTGCCACTTTTTCAGATTTCCTTAATTTTTGTGATGCTTGACTTCCAACTGATTCTTCTTCGTCATCTGATTCGGCATCACCATCATGAATTTCTACCTCTCCAGGAACCTCTATATTGGCATGTCAAATGACCACGTCCAAAATCTGGTCCTCAAGAGTGTCCTCGTCACTATCAATATCTCGGTCTCCTGAAATGGGAGGAAGTATTACAACATCAATGTTAGAGATAATGAGGTTTCCACGTCTTCCAAAGCATCCCGTACACATGTGTTCTTCTTGAACAGCTCTGATCGACTGTTTGTTATACCTAAATTCCTATTATCACTTGAAAGGCGATTGCACTAATCGTTATTGCCCTTGAAAATTTACGAGCTAACAGAAACGACATTATAATTTATTAGGGTATATTAGGTACTAAATGATGCCAACGTTCCCATTTTGGGACATGGCTAATTCCGACAATTTTTTTCAAAAAGTAATGAAAGAATTCAAGCGCAGTATAAACTATTTACTAAGGTAGTCAATTGGCTACCTTACTTGAAAAAATAATAGCAATAGAATAATTTTTGTTGACTTGATGACAAAAACCGTAAAACGAATCAAAAAATTGAATTTTTGTGCTTTTTACTTTTTTTTTTAAGAAAATGAACCCAAATTTAATTAAAATTCTTTGATAAACTAGCAAGCCCCTTACCTTTACAAAACATTATGTAGTGCGATTTACAAAAATAATTGCATAAACAATCCTAAAAAAATGTTTTAATAGGTGTTCCCAAAATGGGAACGTTGGCAGTTAAAATTAAACAATTTTTCGACCGCGGTACCGCGTGACACCCTGTGTATTTTTATAAGGATTTTTATACGGATGTACATATTTCTTTGAGTAAGTTTGTGCAAAAAATCGAATCAGAATAATTTACCTAACGGGGGCGACGTTACAGACTATACTAATAAGTAGTTGAATTAGTCAAAACAAAGAAACGCACACTCGTCAAAAATGCACTTGAGATTCTCGTATAATCAACATTTACTGAATCGATCCAGGAAGAGTCAACTCCAACTAGTAAAAGTTGATTTAAATTTTTAAAATCAACTTTTATTGCTCGTTTCAGTTGGAGTTGACTCCAACTAGTTGGAGTCAACGCTAACTGAGAATCAACTTGAACTGTAAGATATATACTTTTCTTTGCAATTTGACGAGTCAACCGATATTCCTGATACCGCCCAGTTATGTATTTTCATTTGGATGGTATTTTCTGAAATGTTGGCTAAAGAAGAATTGCTAACAATGCTGCCTATGAAAGAAAAAACTCGCGGAGAAGATAACAGAGTTTTTTTAAATTTTGTAAAACAATACGAGCTACCGATTTACTAACTAGTGTGTATTACAACTAATGGTGCACCATCCATGACTGGCTTGTTGGAATGGATGTGTTGCATTATGTCGAGCTAACGATAACTTTCCATCTTTTTTTTTTTCATTTCATTGCAACATTCACCAGCAGGTTTTGTGTTCCAAAATTTTAAATATGGACGACGTCATGAAGATGACAACAAAAATTGCGAATTCAATCAGAGCGCGAAGCTTGGAACGACGTCTTTTTAAAAGCTCAATTGGAAGCTAGCGACTTTGCGGAACACACCGATTTATTTCTGCATACAGCTGTGAGGTGATTGAGCCGTAGAAAATTTTTAGATAGGTTTCAGGAGTTACTTCCCTAAATAATTTCTTTCTTAGAAGAACGAGGGACGGTGCTCATTTACTTCAAAACGAAAACTGGCTCAGTCATCTGGCTTTCGTATCAGATTTAGCAAATCATTTGAACCTTCTTAATTTGAAACTACAGGATAAAAATAAAACAAGTATCGATATGGTGAGCGCAGTACATTATTTTGTCAACAAGCAAATTGAAATTATTGATTAATCAAATGAACAGAAAGGATTTAAACAACTATACATCGTTGAAATAAAGTGTAACCACTCATTTGCAAGACGCTTCATATCGACGCATTCATGTCTAATACATTTTCTTGTGAAGAGATGTAATAATTGCCACCGAAGTATCCATTACTTTCAATATGGAGATTATTTCCAAAATGAGGTACTGAAAATTTCGGATTTACACTTTAAATCCAGAGCGATTGATACGAAATTTTGGTCTTTCATATCGCCTAACAAATGTCCGTCTTTGAGGCAAGTAGCTCTGCAGCTCACAGTATTCTTTGGATCAACATAATTGTGAGTCTGCATTTTCCCAAATGAAGGTAGTGAAATCAAAGTATCGTAATCGGCTAACTGACGAACATCTCTCATCATGCTTGCGTTTGGCCATCGGTAATTACGAGTACGTATCATCATATATGACAAACTTTTGGATGATATGCAGTGACATGCATCAACATCCAAATAAAACTAAGATGAAAAACATGACTATAATTACAACTCTCCGTAATTACCACTTTTTATCAAATTGAAATGTGCAATTAAGTTTTTTATTTACAAATTTTTTTATTAGCAGTCGATCGCTGGACGCTTGCAGTTTATGTGGTAGATCCCACGCAGTATAAGTCTGAACACCACTGAGCTAGACTATAATACAAATTTCTGTACTAAAGTCACAATAAAGATGCACTATGAATAAATAAACCAAGACACGTTGAAAATTACCAGAAGAACTCCCAAATCATGATTTACAATGTGTATGTTACCGGCCAAACCCGATTTCAGAATAAAATCGCGTTTAGGTCCTAAACGCGATAGGATAAACTAGTTTAGCCTAGGACAAACCAGTTTATCCTGATATTAATACATGATAAACTAGTACGGCCTAGTATAAACATTATAATATACTTGTGTACAAAGCTAAAAAAAATAGATAAACTGAATAAAATACTCTGTAATTTACTCCGGGCTAATTAGCAAAATACGAAGAAAAGTTATTTACCAGCAATTTTATTGCTGGAATCGAATCTTCTTATTGTATGTATTAATAATATAGATATGCAAAGTCCGCAGATAGTGTGCTACTTTTTTTATATACAAAATGGCGCCCGAAAATCGTGTTTTTTTCAATTTTTGCTCTATAACTCCAAAGATTTTAACTTTAGACCAAAAACACCCAAATAAAAATTCACCGTAATTAAATTCTGCATAGAGACGTGTTTTTCCGATTTACTTTGACGAAAACTTTCCCCGGAAAAAGCGGGTTTTTCCAACAAAATCTTTAATTTTCAACTAAACTTTTAGATAAGTAGTTGTCAGTCAATAATTAAATACCTTGGTAACCTAAAAGCTCTTTCCGTATATATTGTAATTCCAGAAGTCTATGGAAATTGAATGAACAGTTTAGCAACAATTAAAATGTTAATTAAAAATTTACGGTCGATATAATAACGACAATAATTATGATGCATAAGAATAACTATGATTTTTTCATAAAAAGACACCATACCTATCTAATTTACTTTACAGAATTGAAATTGGACTATTTAAGGAATATTTTAAAATTATAAATTTTTTTGGTTTAAAAACAAATAGAATATCTCGGGAAATATTAAACTAAATTAAATTGAGAGAACGTTATTCGAAAGACAGCGGCAGGACACTTCTTTTAAAAGAAAAAACGTTTAATTATGACGAGTAGTTCCTGAGATACAACCGGTCAAAATTGATCGGAATTTACGGCAAAGATATAAACAATAGGATCATAATTTTCAAACCATCACCTTTTTATTTTTGTCCTCTTTCTCCACACCAATTTTCATATCTTGAAAATTCTCATAATATATATATTATTATAATAAAAACTATCGATAATAAGTGTGAAAATTGCCAAAAATAGCAAAATTCTAATCAAAAATTAGGTTGGAGAAAATGTAACCCTCAAAGTTCAAAATCGGTATACGTTAACAAAATGCATTTTCTCGGCTTCCCATGGAGCAATTTCCTTCATTCTTTTTTGTTCCCAAGTAACTCGAGTAGAGCCATCGAACTAACGCATTATTAAATGTCAAACTTGCTTTTGTTTTGTTATAATAGATTAATTTATTTATAAGAACAGAAAATTACATATATTTTCCAGTTGTAAGCTTTTTTTAGATAAACTTATTACAAGTGTACCTTTTAAAGTTAAAAACATAAATATTCTCATTTGAAAGCTGCATAATTATTTAAACAATTTTTATTTAAACAAATTAAAATATTGTGTTATCATAAAAAAATTAATTTTTTATAACAAAACAAAAGCAAGTTTGACATATAATAATGCGTTAGTTCGATGGCTCTACTCGAGTTACTTGGGAACAAAAAAAGAATGAAGGAAATTGCTCTATGGGAAGCCGAGAAAATGCATTTTGTTAACGTATACCGATTTTGAACTTTGAGGGTTACATTTTCTCCAACCTAATTTTTGATTAGAATTTTGCTATTTTTGGCAATTTTCACACGTATTATCGATACTTTTTATTATAATAATATATGTTATGAGGATTTTAAAAATATGAAAATTGGTGTGGAGAAAGAGGACAAATATAAAAAGGTAATGGTTTAAAAATTATGAATATATTATTTACATCTTTGCCGTAAATTTTGGTTAACTTTGACCGGTTGTATCTCAGGACCCACTCGCCATAATTAAACGTTTTTCCTTTTAGAAGAAGCGTCCTGCCACTGTTTTTTTTCGAATACCTTTTTCGCGATTTAACTTGGTTTACTATTTCCCGAGATATTCTATTTGTTTTTAAGCCAAAAAATTGTTTATAAATTTAAAATATTCATGAGGCCGCTTAAATAGTCAAATTTCAATTCAGTAAAGTACATTAGATAGGTATAGTGTCCTTTTATGAAAAAATCATAGTTATTCTTATGCATTTTAATTATTGTCGTTATTATAGCGACCGTAAATTTTTAACTAACATTTCAATTGTTGCTAAACTGTTCATTCAATTTCCATCGGCTTCTGGAATTATAATACATACAGAAAGGGCTTTTACTTTACCCAGTTATTTAATTATTGATCAACAACTACTTATCTAAAAGTTTAGTTGAAAATTAAAGATTTTGTTGGAAAAACCCGCTTTTTCCGGGGAAAGTTTTCGTCAAAGTAAATCGGAAAAAACACGTCTGTATGCAGAATTTAATAACACTATCTGCGGACTTTGCATATCTATATTATTAATATATACAATCATAAGGTACGATTCCAGCAATAAAATTGCTGGCAAATAACTTTTCCCAAAAATGGCCTATTCTCCGATAATCAGCCCAGACTTATTGCAAAATAATTATTTTTGTTAACATAATAATGATTCGTCGTTAAAACTAATGGACAATTCATAATACCAACAATTATCTTATAAAAATAATCAATGTTTTTATTTATAAAAGCAACAATTACTATACTTCAATTATAAAAACTTTGATTTATTTTCCCCTGGAGTGCTTTGGTGACACTTAGAATTGCGGAGTAGGTATCATTGCCTTCTTGCACTTGCATCTGTTTGTGGAACATATTTGGTTACAGCTGAATTTGACAAAATCTTGTCCTGATCCAATTGAATCTCACGTAGCTGCAACATTTAACGATATATTAGAGCGTTAGTTTATATCTTCTTCCTCTCAAAAAGTTTGGTGGCAAATGTCGAATTTTGATTTGAAAAAAAAAATTATCAAATGCAGCTGCAACAACAAGTATTCCACAAACAGATGCAAGTGTAAGAAGGCAATGACACTTCGCAATTCTAAGTGACAGCAAAGCACTAGATGGAAAAATAAATAGTAGTTTTTATAACTGAGATATAATAACTATTGATTAATAACTATGTTTTTATTACAGAGTAATATAATCAGTTTAAATATCTATTTATTTATGCTTTGTAGGTATACTATAATGTTTATACTAGGCCGTACTAGTTTATCCTCCAGTGCCCGTATTAATATCAGGATAAACTAGTGTTGCCTAGGCTAAACTAGTTTATCCTCTCGCGTTTAGGACAAACTAGTTTGGCCTAGGCCAAACTAGTTTATCCTATCGAATTCACGGCGTACTAGTTTGGCCTAGGCCAAACTAGTATTCTTCTTTTATTTTTAGGTTATTTAAAGTCACTGTACACAGTGTACATTCATTTTTTCATTTCTTTAAAATATTTCAACCATTTCCTTCTATATACACATCTGTAATACATGTATATACATACATATAAGTATACAGGGTAAGGCAAATAAAGGGCCTATTAGAAATATCTCGAGAACAAAGGCAACAGAATCATGAAAATTGGAATAAAGGGGTTTTGAAGGATGATCTATTAAATGAAAATATTTTCATCTCTCTGCAACTTCCGGTTATAACTTCGCTTATAACTTCGTTTTTTTTTAAATGGGACACCCTGTATATTTTTACATTTTTTGATTCTATTCGATGTCTTATTTCTTAAAGTATGAGGGTTTGTAATATTATACAGGGTATTTTAAAAGATAATTACGTTTTTTTATTAATTCGTAGCCAAAATTAACACCTTGTAGAATTGTAGTAGTTTGACATCTAAAACTCTACTTATGTTCAAATGATTTTTAATATACCCTACTATTGTTAAGAATCATTAGGATAGCTAAATTTTTAATTTTAGTATACAGGGTTGGTCGAAACTCGGAATGAGTATTTTCTGAGTTTTCTTAAATGGAACACCCTGTATTTTAGTATTGTAATGAAATTATTATTTTATGGTACTTTTTTATTTCTTAAGCATTCCCTATACCTAACTGCTTTAATTTGTGCTTAATTGTTAATCGCACCAACAGTCTTAACTACGTAGGTATTTTGATAGATAAACCATTATTGGTAATTTTAAGGACCAGTCTGGATTAATATGTATATATTTCTGAAAAATTATTTGGCATTAAGTATTTTCACGGCCAACTTAATAAAATTTTACGTATTTTTTAAATAAAAAATTACCATAAAATATAATTTCATTACAATACCAAAATACAGGGTGTTCCATTTAAGAAAACTCAGAAAATACTCATTCCGAGTTTCGACCAACCCTGTTTATTAAAATTAAAAATTTAGTCATACTAATGATTCTTAACAATAGTAGGGTATATTAAAAATCATTTGAACGTAAGTAGAGTTTTAGATGTCAAACTACTACAATTCTACAGGGTGTTAATTTTGCTACGAATTAATAAAAAAACGTAATTATCTTTGAAAATACCCTGTATAATATTACAAAACCTCATACTTAAAGAAATAAGACATCGAATAGAATCCAAAAATTTAAAAATATACAGGGTGTCCCATTTAAAAAAAACGAAGTTATAAGCAACTTCCGGTATAACCGGAAGTTGCAGAGAGATGAAAATATTTTCATTTAATAGATTATCCTTCAAAACCCCTTTGTTCCAATTTTCATGATTCTGTTGCCTTTAGTTCTCGAGATATTTCTAATAGGCCAGTTATCTGCCTCACCCTATATAGTATAATAATATATCGGTTCATATTAGTCGTATTCTGTATGAGTTGTGTTAAATTTTAGATTTACTTGTCTATTATTTGAAGCAAGGCCATATATTTGTTCATGTCTTATCACACATATTTGATGCAAAGTCACACTTGATTTTTTTTTCTGGGCCAATGAAAGCTCGTTTTTTTGCAGTACTATTTCTTGTAAAAACTCTTCCTCATTTATTTCTCTTTCTTACACTCTTTCCTGACATGCTTATTTTGAAAATATGGGAAAATGTTATTTTAGGCATTTGGGAAAAATTCTAATACCTACCGTCCTGTAAAGTCGTAGACCCTTCGACCACCTGGAAGAGGCCGATTCCAGCCAGAGCTACAGTCAAGTCACTTGGGGAACAAGCTATGGAGCGTTCCAGCTCCAGATTTTCTTTTTTTCTTGAACCTGTACCTACTGGAATGACAGTTGAGCACCCACCTTGTGCTACTTTGGAGATATAGTGGATATTTCTGGGATGCAGCACCGAACCCTTTTGGGAGTCGTTCGGTAAATCGGGTTTGTTTTGGGAACATTTAGGTTTTGTGACATTCAGTAACTCTCTGTATATTATGGTGTTTCATATCACAGATATTCTAGGTTATTATCAGTGTTTAATAATTATTATTACTTACATATTTTTTTCAATATTTAGGTTGCATTTGTTTTATAATATAATATATATTTGTTGATTCCTTGTTGAGTCCTTAAACTTGTGTATAATCCTGCGGTAATATACCTTTAGCTCAGGTTATGTCCCAGCGAAAGTATTCTTATATTTTGTTATTAATTTAATTGATTTCATTTCCTGTTGTAACTTTATTTTGTATGATTGCACAGCTGATTCCTTGCATAGCTTCCTTTGCTTCCTTATTTTCTATGTAACTCCCCATGCACTTATTTAAAATTATTAATTTTTCAAATGTAAAGACTGAAATAGTTTTGTACACACTTATGAATACAGGTAAATAGGGAGAATTGTACTTTTGAAGTGTGTAAATTAAATAATTCCTAGCTGAGCGCTTTCGGCTTATAAAGCCATCTTCAGAGCTATGCTACAATAAAAAGGTCTCTAATGAATAATTAATTTTAGAATTCACAAGTTTAACTTACGTCAAAAGGTTCAAAATACCACTATGAAGATATAAGGATCCCATGTACGATATAAAAATACTTCTATTTTCTTATGCAGTTTTTTTATTTGATGGAAAAAAACCTTGTCTGACTGTTGAAAAATGCTCAACTTTGCTGTTGTTTTTGAGGTAGGAAAAGTTAAAAACATCTATTACAAGCACAAAGGACTTTCACACGAAAAATTACATTACATAAAACGAATAATTGGTCATGGTAAGGTTAAGAAACCTTTCCATATGAAGTCTACGTTGCCAGCATGCAGAATGGCGGCATGTGGCATGGAGGCTTTTAATGACAGCCGACACAGACAAGGATGTGCTCGTTAAGGTGCTTTCACTTTTTCTCATATTAAGTGACAGTTGACATATGACATTTTAGCAATCGAATTGAACAACTTTTCAACAAAGTCTGTAGTTACATAAACCTAGTTTTTAAAAAATATAATGAAATACATATTGAGAGAAGACTTAATGTAGGGGAGCCCAAGCGGGGATTTTTGCAGTTACTCGAGCGCGTCAGATTAGCATATGGGAGAAACCTGGTACCCTGCAGATGAACCTCTACCATATATTGGCTCTTAACACAGGGAAGTTCGTTAAGGGGGGCCCGAAAAAAAAAATCTATCCTTAAAAATACTCGAAATTGTCAGATTAAGATAAGATAAGTTAAGTACATGCAAAAGAGCAAAAATCTGACGATTTGAGCAGGGGGTAAGGAAATGGGTGAGTCCCAAAGTTTCACAAGGAATAAGCGAATATGTCGCGAAATAAATGACAGATCGAAAAACTAAAAAATATGTGCTCAATATATTTTAAAAATCTATCGAATGATACCAAACACGACTTCCCACGGAGAGGGGTGGGGGGTAAATTTAATATTTTAAATACGAATCCCGCGATATTTCGCGAAATGAACATCAGATCGAAAAACTGTAAAATACACTTATTCGATACTTTTAAAAGATCTGTCGAATGGCACCAAACACGACTCCCCAAGGAGGTGGGGTGGGGGGTTACTTTAAAATCTTAAATAGAAGCCCCCATTTTTTATTGCAGATTTGGATTCCTTACGTAAAAATAAGTAACTTTTATTCGAAATATTTATTCGAATTATGGATAGATGGCGTTATAATCGGAAAAAACGATTATTGGAAATGGAAAATTAAATTAAAAAATGGCAAGCGCCCACTAAAATGGAAAATTTTACTTAACTTTTTTTGGTTTTAGGACCTACTCTTCACAACCCAATAGGTCCCCATAACGCTCGAGTGACTGCACATTTAGCATACTTTGCTCCCCTACCATAAGGTCCAAGATAAATCAGTTGATAAGTTATCCTCCAAAAACTGAACTCAAATATTTTTTAAACAGTACAGAATGTGAAGAAGCTTGATGGGAAGTTTTTCTATTATTGGATAAGTCGCAAATTTCATTAGGTGCACTATGGCTGTCTCGAAGATGGAAAATAACTTAAGAATGAATTTTTGAGAATATGATTTAAAAAAAAAAGCTGCCAAATGATTCATTACAAATATTGATTTTAATAATAATTTAATAAGGAATTAAAAATATTTTTTTAAAAAAGATTTTGATTTTTTGATTGCATGAGGTCAAACTTCTTCCTCCAGAGTCTCCCATAAGAGTCTAAATAAAGGTTTATAGTTGTCATTAAGATGGATTTGTGTGTTTAAGCCAAAATCAGAATTAATTTTCATTTCTTTAGTTATCTCTAGATCTTCTAAAATATTCATTTATTTGTCTGTAGTTTTTGTTTGATATGTTATGTAAAATTGTACTGTTTTTGTAAGGGGAGAAGGAATGGTTGCTAAATTTAACGTGATAAAAACAAAGTTGGATTTTTCTGAATTGTTGAGATGTTTCTTGATCCTCTGAGAAAGTTTCCTTATAGTTCTGCCCACATAAGTCATGTTACAATCCCCACAAGACAGCTTGTAAATACCACTTTTATTAAGTTTGTCGATTTTATCTTTGATGTGGCTGAAGATAGTTTTGATGTGATTTTTGGTTTTGAAGGAGATGTTTAGGTTACTGACTATTACAAAGTAACCTTGATACTTTTTCTGAGATTGGCCCTAAGTAGGATAAAAATCTATAAATAGATGTAGTGTTGGGTTCGTTCTCTATGTTAAAAGCTTGGTTTAGTCTTTTTTTGAGGGTTGACCTACTAATGAACATATCTACAGTAGAAGAGGGGAAGCCATTGTTGTTTGCCATTTGTTTAATAATTAAAATTTCGTTGTTGTAATTGTCTTGGGACATGGGGACGTTTAGAAATTTGTGAGCATAACATTGAATAGCTGCCATCTTATGTTGAAGAGGATGGTTAGGTGATATGGGTATCATATGGTCAGTTTGAGTAGGTTTTCGAAGTATTCTAAAGTAGTAGAAGGTGAAGAAGCAGAAGATGTATTCTTTTTGATTTTTAGGTCCAGAGGATTTTATAATGAATCATTTGGTAGCTTATTTTTTAAAAATCATATTCTCAAAAATTCATTCTTAATTTATTTTCCATCTTCGAGACAACCATAGTGCACCCAATGAAATTTGCGACTTATCCAATAATAGAAAAACTTCACCCATCAAGCTTTTTTACATCCTGTACTATTTAAAAAAGATTTGAGTTCAGTTTTTGAAGGATAACTTGTCAACTGATTTATCTTGCACCTTAAGTCTTTTCTCAATATGTATTTCATTATATTTTTTAAAAAATTTGTTTATATAACTACACACTTTGTTGAAAAGTTGTTCAATTCGATTGCTAAAATGTCATATTATGTAAACTGTCACTTGATATGAGAAAAGTGCCTTAACGAGCCCAACCTTGTCTGTGTCGGCTGTCATTAAAAGCCTCCATGCCACATGCCGCCGTTCTGCATGCTGATACCATAGACTTCAGATGGTAAGGTTTCTTGACCTTATCATGATCAAGCATTCGTTTTATGTAATGCAATTTTTCGTGTGAGAGTCCTTTGTGCTTGTAATATATGTTTTTAACTTTTCCGACCTCAAAAACAACAGCAAAGTTGAGCATTTTTCAACGGTCAGACAAGGTATTTTTCCATCTATTAAAAAAACTGCATAAGAAAATAGAAGTAATTTTATATCGTACATGGGATCCATCTCTCTTCATAGTGGTATTTTGAACCTTTTGACGTAAGTTAAACTTTTGAATTCAATTACTCATTAGAGACCTTTTTATTGTAGCATAGCTTTGAAGATGGCTTTATAAGCCGAAAGCGCTCAGCTAGGAACTATTTAATTTACACACTTCAAAAGTACACTTCTCCCTATTTACCTGTATCAATTTTTCATTTGTTCGGTCAATTTAAGTCGTTGATATATATTTAAATTTTTATTCATTTCTTTTATGTATTTCCCTTAGTCAGGCTTGTGTCTGCATCAATTTAGAGTTCTGGAAGTTATTTTTTCTAATAATCCTCCAATATTTATATATTAGTCGTATCTTTTTGTATCTAAATCAGTTGTGCATAGTAATCGTACTATAATGATTTGGTGAAGGTTATTACCTTAATCTCATGTGAGTTGTACCCTTTATATCTATAAGTAAGAGTAAGAGGTATTTAAATTTTCTAACATGTAACATTATTGTCGTTATGGGCTATTCCATGAACATGCGACTGTCTTAGATTATCGAGATAACGAATATTTTAGTGTGCAACATAAGAAGTGTGAAAGTAAATGGCTCTAATAATTGTTCCAATAAACGACAATGTATTTTGCAATTCTCTTTCGTTCTTCATAATTTTCACAGTAAAATATTCTTTGTCGAGATAATCCACAACAGTCGTATGTTCCTGGAATAGGGTATATTATATTTATATTGTGTAATATTGAAAGTATTATTCTTGTCATTTTTTAGTCGCACAGTATTCATTTTGTTTAACTGAGAGATTGTCAAAAATCTAAGCAGTTATATTTAATAAATATTTATTTGTTTTGTATATCATTAATTATTATTTCCTCATATTTATGTACATTTACATATTCAATATATTTTACAGCAGTGTAGGATACCTGGAAAAGTGGTCGATACCCTCTTCTGACACCCATGATTTGTTCTTTTTTATGGTAGGGGAGCAAAGTATGCTAAATGTGCAGTCACTCGAGCGCTTTGGGGACCTATTGGGTTGTGAAGAGTATATCCTAAAACCAAAAAAAGTTAAGTAAAGTTTTCCATTTTAGTGGGCGCTTGCCATTTTTTAATTTAATTTTCCACTTTCAACAATCGTTTTTTCCGATTATAACGCCATCTATCCATAATTCGAAAAAAATTTTCGAATAAAAGTTACTTATTTTTACGTAAGGAATCCAAATCTGTAATAAAAAATGAGGGTTCCCATTTAAGATTTTAAAGTAACCCCCCACCCCACCTCCGTGGGGGGTCGTGTTTGGTGCCATTCGATAGATTTTTTAAAAATATTGAACAAGTGTATTTTACAGTTTTTCGATCTGATGTTCATTTCGCGAAATATCGTGGGATTCGTATTTAAAATATTAAATTTACCCCCCCCCCCCTCTCCGTGGGAAGACGTGTTTGGTATCATTCGATAGATTTTTAAAAAGTATTGAGCACATATTTTTTAGTTTTTCGATCTGTCAATCATTTCGCGAAATATTCGCTTTTTTCTTGTGAAACTTTGGGACTCACCCATTTCCTTACGCCCGGCTCAAATCTTCAGATTTTTGAAATATACACTCTTTTGCATGTACTTAACTTACCTTATCTTAATCTGACAATTTCGAGTTTTTTTAAGGATAGATTTTTTTTTTTGGGCCCCCCTTAACGAACTCCCCTGTGTTAAGAGCCAATATATGGTAGAGGTGCATCTACAGGGCACCAGGTTTCTCCCCATATGATAATCTGACGCGCTCGAGTAACTGCAAAAATCCCCGCTTGGGCTCCCCTACCATTATTATTCTTTGAATTATTCTTCTTTTTCTATTTTCAGTACATTATCCTTATTTACATATTTTATTTCCTAAAAAAAAAATAGAATCGGAATATTTTTCAGCACATATATTTATGCATATTACATATACAATGCGTCCATAAAGTAACGGATAAATTCATTATTAGCTAAACAAACAATAAAATTAAAAATTCCCGAAACAGTTCGATTTTTATTTTTAAATTACGATTTTTCTCCATATACGTCATACTAGTGACGTCATCCATCTGAGCGTGATGACGTAATCGTTGATTTTTTTAAATGGGAATAGTGGTCATGTGATAGCTCATTTGAAAGGGTATTTAATTCTCTATTTAGCAATATAAACAATAACATAATTATTTATACAAGGTATCCAAAAAACAATTTTTTAATTAAATTAATTGAGACAAAAAGAAGAATGTATGTATGTAAATTATTTAATTCAAAATACGTTTAACTGTTATCCAAAAAACAGAAAAAACATGTTGATTTGACAAATCAATATTGTTTTTCGCTTAAACTCAATGTTAAAGCTGCCACCCACCTGTTTGATCATTTCATTTAAGCGAAAATCATTGTTTATTTTTCAAATAATTTTTTTTCTGTTTTGTGACAGTAGTAAATGTATTTAAAATTAAATAAATTACATACGTTCTTCTTTTTGTGTCAATTAATTTAAATAAAAAAAACCTTGTACTTGCATTTTCGGACACCTTGTATAAATAATTATTGTAATCTATATAGGGTGAGGCAGATAAAGGGCCTATTAAAAATATCTCGAGAACTAAAGACAACTGAATTATGAAAATTGGAATAAGGGGGTTTTGAAGACTGATCTATTTAATGAAAATATTTTCATCTATTTGGTACTTCCGGTTATACCGAAAGTTGCTTCTAATTTCGTTTTTTTTTAATGGGACACTCTGTATATTTTTACATTTTTGGATTCTCCTCGATTTCTTCTTTCTTAAAATATAAGGTTTTGTAAGATTATACAGGTTCGGTTAACAGATAATTACGTTTTCTTATTAATTTCGTAGCAATATTCACACCCTGTAGGATTGTAGTAGTTTGACATAATAAACTCTATTTATGTTCAAATGATTTTTAATATAGTTTACTATCGTTAACAATTATTAGTGTAGCTAAATTTTTAATTTTAGTATACAGGGTGGGTCGAAACTCGGAATGAGTATTTTCTGAGTTTTCTTAAATGGAACACCCTATATTTTAGTGTTGTAATAAAATGATATTTCATGGTACTTTTTACTTTCTTAAGCATTCCCTATACCTAACTGCTTTTGTTTGTGCTTAATTGTTAATCGCACCAACAATCTTAACTTCGATGGTATTTTGAAACCTGAACCACTATTGGCAATTTTAAGTATCAGTATTGATTAATATGTATTTATTTCCAAAATATTATTTGTGACTGAATATTTTCACGGCCAACCTAATACAATTTCACCTATTTTGTGTTGCAATTAATGTTTGGCTTGAATCACCAATAACTCACAAATTAAAGAAGTTAGGTATAGGGAATGCTTAAGAAATTAAAAAGTACCGTAAAATAGCATTTCATTACAATACTAAAATACAGAGTGTTCCATTTAAGAAAACTCAGAAAATACTCATTCCGAGTTTCGACCAACCCTGTATACTAAAATGAAAAATTTAACTATACCAATAACTCTTAACAATAGTAGACTATATTAAAAATCATTTGAACATTAACAGAGTTTATTATGCCAATCTACTACAATCCTACAAGGTGTTAATTTTGCTACGAAATTAATAATAAAACGTAATTATCTTTTAACCTACCCTGTATAATATTACAAAAACTTATATTTTAAGAAAGAAGAAATCGAGGAGAATCCAAAAATGTAAAAATATACAGGTTGTCCAATTTAAAAAAAAACGAAGCTACAATCAACTTCCGGTATAACCGGAAGTAGCAAAGAGAAGAAAATATTTTCATTAAATAGTTCATACCTCAAAACCCCTGTATTCCAATTTACAAGATTCTCTTAGCTTTAGTTCTCGAGATATTTCTAATAGGCCCTTTATCAGCCTCACCCTGTATATTACTGAATAGATAATTTATTACCCATTCAAATGAACTATCACATGACCCCTATTCACATTTAAAAAATCATGAATTATGTCATCACGCCCAGATTGATGACGTCACTGGTATGATATATATGCCAAAAAATCGTAATTTAAAAATAAAAATCGATTTGTTTCGGGAATTTTTTATAGTATTGTGTATTTAGCTAATAATGAATTTATGCGTTACTCTATGGACGCACTGTATACATGCAACGGTTGAAAATAGCTTCGCGCCCGCTTGATCAGCAATTAAAAAACAAAGGGGTGTCGATATTGTAATGCAAAAAACTCTTCGGGATTTCATGAAGCGATGTTTAAAGAATATCCACCTACCTTGGCAATATTAAAATTTTCAGTTTTTCACATAGTTTATGGGAAACAGATGGTTTATGGTTTATGGCAAACAGATGGTTTATGTATAGGGCAAAGAGATCCACAATAGATCAACTATTCACGCTGAGACATAGTTACTTACTCCATGGCGTTACAACCTTTCGTGGGTTTTAGCCGACTCGACAACATGCCTCCACTGATTTCTGTCTTGAGCAACCTCCATCCAATTATCCACGCCCATAGTTCTTAGGTCTCCTGCTATATTATCTCTCCACCGGAGTCAAGGGCGTCCGCGTGGTCTCCTTCCAGTTGGGACTTCCTCCCACACCAATCTTACTGTTGTTTGGTCAGAATGTCTTCTGAGGTGTCCTGCCCATTGGACTTTTCTGGACTTTATTTCTTTTATGATGTTGGCGTCTGGTTAAAGTTCTTCGAGCTCTTAGTTCTTATCCTATATTGTCCTGGTGCTTCATCCAGCATAGGACCAAAGATTTTCCTTTTCTTTTTTCTTTCCCAAACACATAGTCTCTCTTCGTTTGCCTTTGTTATCGTCCACGTTTCGCTTCCATACATCACAACGGGTCGTATGATTGCTTTATAGACCTGTATCCACGCTGAGACAGCTTCTAGAAAATGGATGGGAGTATAACAGACCCATACACAATCTCTTCATAGACTTTCGACAAGCATATGATAGCGTAGCAAGAAGCCAAGTATGAAATGACATGGCGGAGTTCTCAATACCAAAGAAACTTATTCGGATGACTAAAGTCTGTATGGAGGGTGGAATATCAAAAGTACGTGTAAATAATAAAATGTCTGACAAATCAACAGTGGACTCAAACGGGGTGATGCGTTATGTCCACTACTTTTTAACCTTGAATTAGAGAAAGCCATGAGGTCAGCCGGAATAAAAACGGAACTGCTATCGGTTCAAGGTCCCAAGTTATTACTAGCTTACGCAGGTGACATTAATCTCGTTGGAGACTTCATCCTATTTGCAAAAGCCATTTTCAACGAGGTCTAAGGAGCAACAAGCGAAGTAGGGCTGAGGATTAATGAAGAGAAGACGAAATATATGTGTATCAAAAAGATAAGTTTTTACAAAAAAGTTATTATTATCAAAATTTAAGCTAATAAAAAATCAAATAAACTCGTTACTAGAAAAACCTTTCAATGATAAGTAAAAGTGAGTTATAGGTAATTGAATGTATATTTCTTTCGTTGAGTATCCAAATCTAAGTATTCAAACTTGAATACTGGGGAAATTATGCATTTTATAACATAACCTTATAAAACATTTGTCAAAGTTCATAGAAATATCTATCAAATAAGCCCTCGAACAAGTTGATAGCTATAAAATTTATGCACCAAAATGTTTCAAAATATATATCTTAAATTTTTTTCCAAAAAATGTGATTGTTTTTTTGTAAATAACTCCGTTAATTTCTAAGATATTAGATTAACCTAAAAATTACTTAAAAGCTGACTCCAAGTGCTATTAAAAAAGGTCAAAATTAGTCTTTTAAACTGCTTAGTTTTTTTAAAATAAAAGGTTAAATGGCCCCGGTTACATGGTTCTCGCAGCAAAATTGAAATTTTAAACGTATCCATCTCGGTTATTTTTTACTCTACTGAAAGAAAAAAATCGGTATGGTATTTGGAACAGAAAAAACTAAAATTTAGTTTTATTTCATTTTTTACGTGTATTGAGTATTTTTGGAGCTATTATCTAAAGAAAATGAAAAGTACGATAATTTTAAAAATCCTGATTTTTTTAAATTATATCTTTTTTTTTCAAAAATTGGCATTTTAAACCGTTCAAAATTGTTGAAATCATTAGCTATGTTAACCTAAAGAACTTTTTGTGGGGATTACTACACATTTTAATTGTTGTGGAAATGGCGTATGTTTTGTTTTTCGCTTTTTCCTAAAAAAAAAATCGAAAGGGTTCTCTTATTTTCATCATAACTTGCTTAATTTTGATGCTATTAACTTCTACTTGAGCTCATTTGATAGGTATTCCGAAGTACTTTGACAAGTGTTTAACAATTATATTCTATAAAATATATCGTTTTCCCGTTATGTAAGCTTAAATACTTAGATTTGATTACTTGTCGAAAAAAATATATATATTCAATTAGCCATAACTCACTTTGAAGTAACATTAGGTTAGTTCTTTAAGTGGGGAGTGTATTAAATTTTTTATTATATTTAATTTTGGTAATTACAACTTTTTTACAAAAGCTTCTAGTTTTTGAGTAATACGTGAAATACAGCTTTAACCCTGCTGTCCTGTTCGGGTCTATTTGACCCAAAAAATAATTTATTTCTTATTTTACAAATTATTACGCGGCGTAACGATTTGGTGTTTCGTGACTTTATTACCTAATATGAAGTCTTTCAATTGCATGTGAGATAAACATTCAACTTCCTGATTTTTTTGATAAAAATGAAATTGTTACCTAGGGTACGTTCGGGTCAATGTGACCCGCGTATTTAAACCGTTAAAAATTACCTGTGTATGTGTGTTTAGTTGGCAGTATTCTATATTAGCAGCACCTGTGTGTTTGTCAGCCGGATACGTGTGTAAATAAACACAGGTTTCTGCAAGCTAAAACTTGTAATATAAACTGTAGTAGTATAGCTGGACGATGTTGCAAACCAAATTATAAATATGACCAACATGGAAGGACAGCATGTATTTGGAACCAACTGGAAAGACATGAATAAAGTTGGTTTCCAAGCATACATTGGTCTTTTATTTTTAGCTCGAGTTTATAAGTCGCATGGTGAATCAACTAAAAGTTTATGGAATGAAGAAACGGGTCGTACTATATTTCGATCAACAATGTCGCTTGATATATTTACAAAAAGTTTGCAAGTAATACGTTTTGATAACAAAACTACTAGACAGGATAGAAGACGTTTTAATAAACTTGCGGCAATACGTGAAATTTATGAAACATGGGTAGAAAATGTAAAAAGAAATTTTAACCCTGACGAAAATGTTACCGTCGATAAGCAACTAAATGCCTTTAGAGGCCGCTCTCCCTTCAAGTGGTACATTCCAGCAAGCCAGCGAAATATGGCACAAAACTTTTGGGTTTATGTAATTATGAACAGTAAAACTTCTTATGCTCTAAAATTGCAGATCTATACAGAAATGCGTGTGATGTGTGACTTGAGTAGTGATTTGGAATGCCACAATATTACGTGTATAATAACTTTTTTACATCGTAAAATTTAGGACAATTTCTCCTAAAACAAAATATGTAGATACAATGCCGGGGATAATAAGTAAAATAAACCGGAGCTTTCAGCAAAAATCGCGAATAAAGAAGTTCATAGCTCGACTTTTTTGCTTCATGAAAGATTTGGCAATATTTCCAAAAATAATAAAAATGTTGTTCTTATGAGTACTTTGCATCATGAATCGATGCATCATGCATCACTTTCATCAAATGAAAAAGCCCCAAATTATTTTAGATTACAATTCCAATAAGAGAGCACTGGATACTCTAGATTATCTTGTTGGCAAGTATACATGTGAGAAGAGATAAATCGCTGGCCAATGATTGTTTTTTATAATCTACTGGACATTTCTGCCTACAACGCGTTCGTGTTATGGGCATCAATAAATATCCAATGGAATACCAATCAATTGGGAAACGGCGAATTTTTCTTGATGAATTGGGAAAAAACTAATGAATCCAGTCATCATTTCCAGAAAAAATATACCAATAATTAAAGGCTCTTACGAACTGGTAAAAAGGACACGAGCAGGAACAAGTAGACAAGATGGAAATGCTAGTGAACCGTCTATTAAATCTAACTCCGCCTGCTAAAGGAACACGCTGTAAACTTGCCGTAAAAACGATAACAAGACTAATTATTATGTTGTATTATATCACAAACATATTTTTAAAATCCATTCTTTTTATTACTGTCCCAGTTGTAAACTGAATTAAATTTTTGTAGATATTTGTTACTAGGATTTTTTGAAAGAAAAAATGCCTTTTGTTTTTTTTAATAAGGTTTAATTTACATTAACAACATAATTTTTGTTTAATTAACCATAATTTCTTGTTAATAAAGTTTTATTTATCACCATTAGCTTATTTTATTTCGATTTAGGAGCGTAAACCATAGTTGGGTCATATTGACCCGAACAGTACATTTGTGTAGTTGACTCGAACGGGACAGCAGGGTTAAAACATGCATTTTTTTAAGAAAAAATAAAATTTTTGATATTTAATAACTCAAAGAGTATTGATTTATGTTAATAACTTTATATAACAAATTTTGCTTAGAAGTTGCCCCTCTATCGATTTCTGGTATTATTTTTAATAAAAAAAATCACCCCCGAGAAGGGGTGGCATCCACCCCCAGGGTAAAAACGCAAGTTGTCATCATGTCACCTTTGCTCCTTGAATTATCTTCTAACTACTCACCAATTTTCATGAAAATCGGTGAAGGTTCCACGAAATCTGAGGTGAAAACCTTCAGTGACTTCACTAAATGCGGTAGTACCAAGGAGGGTCAACAAATATGACGAACTGCTAAAGATTGTTAATCACCGGAAAATATCTTATCTGGGTGATATGGTCAGGAGAAATCGGTATAGAATACTACCACTGATCCTTAAAGGCAAAATAGAGGGCCGTGGGAGTGTAGGGAGAAAAAAAAGCTTTTTGGTTAAAAAATTTTCGTGAATGGATTGAGACATCAAATTCAGGACAGCAAATGTCGAATAATTCTGATATGGCACGTGTATTGTGCCATTCGCGTGCACACGGGTAATATAACCCGTATACGCGCCGATGGAGAATATGGAATTTTTAATGGTATGTCAAAAAATGCGCAATAACTATCTCTTAAACCTACCAAATTTCATTTACAAATCTCAACCGGTTTTAGAACAATAAATAGGTCGTCAGTTTGTAAGAAGAATTTCAAGATCCCGTATCTCGGAAACAAATCATTTGCTGAAACATGTTTATCAACCAAACTGTCATTATTTTTTCATGCAGAATTACCCCTTACAGTTTGTTGCACTTCTTTAGAAACACCCTTGTATTGATTAACTTTTTATTATCCAACATAAGCGAATGAATAAAAAAACAGAATATTAAGAAAACCTAAGGCTATAGTTGGCTTTTAATTTCAGTATTTTATAAAGGCTAGAATATTCCACAGGGTGTGGTGAACTTTGAATTGTGAGCTTTAAAAATAACTCCACTTTATTGGTACACCCAGTATACAATGACAATTTAGCAACAATATCGATATTGTTAAAGAATAACGCTATATTATGATATTCTTTTTCTCATGATCATCTTTCAGTGCGTCACAGTTTTTCGATTTCTTTCTAACGCATTAAATTTTATGTGACAGAAAAAAAAGGCACGTCGGTGATTATATTTAGTTATTCTAGTTGTCGATATATGGCGCCATAATAAAAAAAATAATTTTTTTAACTAGATAATAATATTACAAATATAATCTCTATAATTTATAAGACTATACATATCAAAGAAAATACCATTTTATAAATGCAACAAACACATTTGATTTGTTTTTATTCTTAATTGAGAATAAAATGTGACAACTGTCAGATTGAACTAAAATGTCATGTTAGAATAAATGTCATAAATGTGTATTATCACGGACTTACCCTTTTTCCTATCATTTGTTACGCACTGAAAAATGCTCATGAAAAGGACAATATTAAAAAAATTACTAAAATCGGACAACAGGTTTAGAAAATTTGAGACAACAAAAATGACTCCTTTTTAAGGTGGTGCGTTAAGGGCATAGGCGCAAAATGTCGCCTGTCAAAATGTTCAATGTGTTTTAAATGAATTCATTGTTTTCGAATCCTGCGTAACCTAATGATTATTTTTGAAAAATTTAAACGCAGAATGAAAGATTACCGATTACCGATTACATTATATTACCGAGGGCCGAAAGTCCTTGAAGGCTTCTATAATGTTTATTTTAATAAGTTACAGGGGTGAAATTAAAAAAAAATAGTGTGATTTTAATTGCAAATATTTCATTCAAAGGAACTTTTCATTTATTCTAACGGACTTTAGGCCATCTGTAATAAAGTAATCGTTCATCCTGCTTTTAAATTATTCAAAAATAATTATTAGTTTTCTCAGGATTCGAAAAAAATGATTGCATTTAAAACACATTGACAATTTTGACAGGCGATATTTTGCGCCTTTCCCTTAATTTCTTGGAGTAGTGGATAAAAGAATTATAAGTAAATAAAATATAGGGTGTAAAAAGGGCAAGTCATACATTAAATCATATACCTATTCTGGGACCAAAAATAGTTCGATTGAACTTAACTTACCTTAGTAAAGATGTGCACTTAAAAAAAGTTTCAGCCCTATGAAATTTCAACATTAAAATAAATTTTTTCCAGTATATCAAAAACAATTAGAGATTTTTCATGGAAAATGGACATGTGGCATCATTTTGATAACAGTGAAATTTGTGAACCACACATAACTTTTATGGGGGTTTTGTTCCCTTAAGCCGCCCCCTCCCCTAGACTTTTGTGTGCATTCTAATAAAATATTTTTATTTTGTACCATTAGTTAAGCACGATATTTTAAACATTTTTTGCCTCTTAGTACTTTTTCGATAATGCAGTTTTTATTGAAATATTTTTAACGTTTGTAAAATCCAATGCATGGGTTAAGTGATGATAGAGACCAGTAATACAGGTAACACCTTAATATGAAAATTTATTTATAATTTACATTTGTAGGTATATTTTGAAACATATTATAAAAGAAGCTACATCTCGATAAAAACTGGCTTATCAAAAAAAATTAGACACAAAAAATTTAAAAAATTAGTGTTTAACTAAGGGTACCACAATACTAATTTAATTGGAACGTACACAAACATTTGTGTACCGCATCTGGCTAAAACTGTTTAATATGTTTTCAACATATTAAGGGGCAAAAATGTTTTAAAAATTAATTTAATTGGAATGTACACAACAATTTGGTGGGATTTAAGGGAACACAACCCCAAAAACTTTTTGTTGGGTGCACAAATTCACATGTCCATTTTCATTAAAAAATCGCCAATAGTGTTCGATATATTGAAATAATCGATTTTTATTTTAGTCCAGAGAAATAAGATTTTTCTCGTGACACATCCCCCTCCAGGCCGAAACTACATTTTTTGAGTAGTATGGACATTTATATTAATAACCTATATGTTTCCTGCAGCCGATTTTGATGATATACATAGCTATAAACAAATGAAGATAAAAAAACGCTAAATTTTCGCTTTTTTCTTCTAGTACTTAAAACTGAAGCATTTTAAACAAATTTCAGAGTAAGAAGCTGATAAATCATATAAAAAACTTCAATATGGCGTTCGCTGCATATGCCTATCTTTATTTGTTGCTTAGAAAATTGCAAAATAAATCATACATTTTTGGATTCTATAAATGTTCATAACTTATGCAAAAATTAAGTTAGAACTTTCTTATTAAACGGAATGCTGAGAATTCTGGTATTTAAATTATATTCTAAATTTCAAAGCAATTGGTCAAATAGTTTAAAAGTTATTTAATTTGTTTATCCCGAATTAATTGTTTTTGCAACACTATAAGTCAGAAAAAGATGAGGCTACAGTAATACTTCGGACAGTTTATGAAAGACGAAGATTTATGCTATTAACGTAATTTAAAAAAAATGACAAAAAATAATTATAAACAGTGTAAAATTATTTTGCAAATTATGTGGATTTTTTTGCTTATAATCAATTAGAATAACTTTTTAACCGTTACCCATAGAAAAATTATTTTTCCATATTTAGAAAGACTAAATTTTTATACACATTTAGAAAAAAAAAACAATTGTCCCACGACAATTAGGGACAAAGTTAGCCCCCTTCGTTTTTAATTCACGACAGCTTTGTTTATAACAATTAAGAAATAAAATTAGCCGCATTTAAAAGAACACACTTCAAAGTTTTAACGTACCAAGTATAAAAAAAATTTCCTTTCAAGGAAATCGTCCACAAATCTTAAAAATATGGCCCTTACAATCGGCCGGCGTTGAAACTTGGGATATCGATGAGAGGGGGGAAGCAGCTGTTAACTGTATCTCTAGTTCTCGATTATTTATTTCGTTATTTCTTTTTTTTTAATTTATATGTACTTTTTACGTATATTACGAATATGCGTTATTTAAATAAACTAATTTTTATATACACCATCAAATTTGTTTAAACAATTTTTTTTCAATTTTTTTAATAATATTTGATGTAACTTTTATTGTAAAACGTACATATTAGTTATACAGGGCGTAACTAAAATACAGGTCTTAAATTAAATCACATATTCTGGGACCAAAAGTAGACCGATTGGTCCTAACTTACCCTAATACAAATGTGCACGTAAAAAAAGTTATAGCCCTTTGAAGTTACAAAATGAAAATCGATTTTTTCCAATATATCGAAAACTATTAGAGATTTTTTATTGAAAATGGACTTGTATCATTCTTATGACAGGAACATCTTAAAGAAAAATTATAGTGAAATTTTTGCATCCCATAAAAATTTTATGGGGGTTTTGTTCCCTTAAACCCCCCAAACTTTTGTGTACATTGAAACAGACTGTATGACTTGTACACACTTCTAAAAAAGGTCAAACCGGCAAACAGGTGTATGTTCTCAAAGAAATTGAAAGTGCGTAAAAAACTTTTAATAATCAGCTAAGTACTTTCAGCACATAACGTGCCATCATCAGAGCTTCCTAAAAGGACATTTAAGATAAGAGATTTTTTATAAACAAAAGATTGAAAAAACTTACGTCCTCTTATAAATCCTTCATAGAAGAGTAATTGTTAAAACTCACATGATAAATCATGTATACTGGGCAATAGCCACAGATATTGGGTATAAAACCCTTAAAATTAAAAGTTATCACATCTAAATTCTTTTTTTATTTTAAAATTACAACATGGCTGCGTCAAACCGTTGTGAGTTCACGTGAACAGCTGAGCGCTGTCATTCATTCAAATGATAAAGAAGGAACCACTAATTTATGCGCCCTCTATATTGGTATGTAAATAAAAATTAATTAAATTGAAAATGGCTAAAAAGCCATGTGTTGGTTAAATTAATTCTAAGTGAAGATACTAAATTTTTTTTTTTTTTAAGTTAAATTTTCAAAATTACAAATATTAATATTGAAGTGAAATGTTAACGTGTACGTAAGTTATCAAAAATTCTTTTAAAAAACAAACCGTTATGGTTTGACCAAGTGTAGAAAAGAAGTTAGATGAAAACAAACCAAGGAGAAGTCTCATTTGCCAAGTTCAGAGTTCAAAAGCTGTTATTTGCTGAAAGTACTTAGCTGATTATTAAAAGTTTTTTACACACTTTCAATTTCTTTGAGAACATACACCTGTTTGCCGGTTTGACCTTTTTTAGAAGTGTGTATAAGTCATACAGTCTGTTTCAATTCATTATCTACAGTATGGTAGTCGACTTTAATAAATACCTTAGACTGTCAAAGAAGAGAGAATTGTTGAACATCGACATCTGGTTCATTCACAAATGCATCAAATGCAAAGTAACACCAACTTTTGCAAAATGTAAGGTACCTTTCACTGCTACTTTAAACTTTAAATCACAAACTGAAAGGAAATTTCTTCAAAATGAACTATGTAAACATCATGCTAAATTAGATAATATTAACGTCCAGCTTAAAATACTTTATGATAACATTGTAAGAGAGGTGTCATTTGATAATTTCAGAGATTCCATAGCTAATCATTTAGACAATCTAGAGTACATTAAACATTCTAAATTCAATAGATTAAACAATAAATTACACAATTTGTTAAATAAGAAAAATAATCTTAATAGTAATAGTCAAAACACTGATAGATTGATGGGTTCCTTTAGGTTTAGATTTCACAAACGTACAGTCAACTTATCAAATTGCTCCTTTTCTAATAAAGAACTTGATTTTTTGTCTAACGGATTAAAATTCTCTACTTTAGTACCATTTAACAATAAAATGGTTGAAGAATTTTCAGTTGACATAGACACAGTTATAGAAAGTTTACCTTTAGATTACATTTCTAAAACCAACTTGAAAAGTAATTGTTTCCTTTCTTTACTAAAAGATCTTAACAAGTTTAATAATAATGTCAATAACATTAAAATCAAATGTTTTAAACAACTACATCTGATTAGACAAATATCTACCAAATTGAATAGTAATAACCTTATCGTTACTAAAGCTGATAAAGGTAACTGCCTTATTATCATGCATCATAGTGATTACATTCAAAAAACGGAAGAATTTTTAAGAAATAACAACTTTGACGTTTTAGATAGAAGTCCTTTAAATAAATTAGTTACCAACTTAAAAGCTACCTTATCTACACATAAAGATTTCCTTCTAGTACATAAGATGAAAGAAAAAACCTTTATTTTGTCAAATCCTCAAATACCTAGACTATATGGTTTGCCAAAGATTCATAAACCTAATGTTCCTATGAGACCAGTGGTTAGTTTTTATAACACTCCAGTTGTTGCATCGTCTAAATTCATTAATACTATTTTACAATCTTCAATATCTTTGCAACCTAATTATTCTGTTAAAAATTCTACTGATCTAGTAAATAAATTGTCAGTTTTAAATTTACCTAGAGACTTCTTTCTAGTTTCTTTCGATGTAAGTAATTTGTTTACGAACGTACCAAGAGATGAAACCATTCCTATAGTGGAGAATTTACTTATTAAAAGTAACACTAATAGAGGTACAATTTCCCACATGTTGGGTTTACTTAAATTATGTTTGTCACAAGATTTCTTTTCTTTTAACAATATTATTTATAGACAGGCACAAGGCCTTGCAATGGGAAATCCCTTATCACCTGTACTAGCAGATTTGTTCTTAAATAACCTTGAGTGTAATATCTTTGACAATCATTCTTCAGTTCATAATCCTTTACAAAAAATCTTGTATTGGTTCAGATATGTGGATGATGTGTTAGCTATTATAGATGGAAATTCCTCTGATGCAGAAAATATTCTAGTTTCACTCAATAATTTACATCCAGCCATAACATTCACTTTAGAAACAGAGTCTAACAATTCTATTAATTTTCTAGACCTAACATTGACTAGAATAGAGAACAAATTAAGTTTTTCAGTCTTTAGAAAACCAACTCAGACTGACCACACTATCCCTAGATCTTCTAATCATCCTTTTCAACAGAAGATGGCATCTTTTTATTGCTATATCCACCGTTTACTTAGCTTACCATTATCAGACACAAATTTCACTTCTGAATTAGATATTATTAAACAACTTGCATATAGTAATGGTTACTCCCCTACTTTAGTTGACAACATACTCAACAAATTAAGGAATAAAAGGAATAGATTTCTAGCTTATAATGCTACTCCTGACAATTCTAATTCAGAAGTTATGTATAGATCTATATCATACATAGGTTATTGTTTAGGATTTCATTAGTGTTCAATCCAGTTCATCAACGTGTGGATTCATTTAGATTGTGAAGCGGTGATTACAGCCGACGATAAATGGATCTATCGGGTTGCTATCCGAAACAATATTAATAATTAATGACAGAGACATTTTTTGAGAATTATCTATTTTGTCTAATTTTTACTTGTAGCGTAATTAAAGAATGAAACATTCGACCTATGTTAAAATAAATATCTTCTACAGTCCACAACTAGTTTCCTGCACATAAAATCTGGCCATTCGCACCGGATTCAAGATTCAATAAATAATTACGCAACGTTCCACGTCTATTGCAGATTACATGGAATACAAGTAAAAAAGCAGAACATTTGTATCTAAAGTGAGTCAGTTCCAACGTGAAAATACTCAGAACACAATTTTCAATCACTACCGTAAACATTATAAGTAGTGAGTTATTTGATACTAACAAACTTTCCCGAAATTTTCCAATACCAGGAGGGTCGAGAATAACTGGACATTTATTGGTAAATATAGGGTGTGATCTTCTTTTTACCCAATATTATATTGGAAAGCTTTATATTTGTTAATTATAGTATATTATTCTTCATTTGATAGGCATTTTGACATACAAATACGTCATTTAGATAATTAAAATGTCAAATTTAAATAGTATATTGTGCAACAAGTGCAGAAAGGTACTAATTTCTCACGAGTTTGAAAAGTTGCGGTACGAGCGCAAGCGAGTGCCGCAATTCAAACGAGTGAGAAATTACCTTTCTGCACGTGTTTCACACTATACTTTTTCTACAAGCACAGTTTTTCCTAAAAATAAAAATCACAATTTCCAAACGACGATTAATTATAATAGGTACCTATGTGATAAATTTTAAACTGTATTTAATTAATACCTACTAATCAATTTAAATTCCTTATACCTAAATAAATTGCACAGAAATCAGTTAAAAAATTAATGCACTGCCTTAATTTGTTTAAATTTAAACAATTATTACACATTATTTACATTACATTTATGCAGTCACGGATTTACACAAAACCTACTTCATTCGACGTCTCTTGCACATATTGCTAAATCCTTATTGGTTATTTGATAATTATAAAATGTTTAATAAGAATAAAATTGTAAAATAAAACAGTTGTAACATCCATAATTTAGTTTCTATGCTATAGTTAAATATAATAATTGTCTTATAGGTTATATATTTGTCTAAAGTTTAACCACGGATGTAAACAGAATATAACGTTACTCAGAATGCGGTAGTCCACGGATGTAAACAGAATATAACGTTACTCAGAATGAGGTAGTCAACTGTGCAGAAAAGAACTTTGCGGCACAGAAACGTCACTTTGCGGCACAGAAACGTCACTTTTCTGCACACTAATGTCAAATATCTTATACTGTGAGAAAATATCAAGTTTGCTAACATAAAACCGTGCAGAAAAGTGCACTTTGAATAGTGGTTGTAGAAAAAAATATTATCAAACAACGTGGTTTAATTAAAAATAAACTCTCATTGTTCGAAAAGTTTATTATAAACTCTAAACAAACAATTAACGAATTACAGGGTGATCAAATACCTGATAAAACTCTATTATTTGAAATCGAAGCTCGTTTAGAACGAGAAAGCTCTTTATTAAACAAATTTGATGAATTGCAAGATCGAATTGATCTATTGATCCAACCCGATCAACAGGATGAACAAAGTGATGAAAGAGATTCATTTCAAAATTCTTATTATAAACACATATCCTTGGCACGCGGTATATTAAGCAAATTCAGTAATACGATGCAATCTGGCACTAATATACAGGGTAACTCAAACGATAGCTCGTGTAATTCAGGGGGCAAATCTTGTTCTTGTGAAAATAGAGGAAATATTAAACTCCCGGAGATAAAATTGCCAATGTTCCGAGGGGGGTACCAGTCGTGGATGGAGTTCAGAAGCTTATACACCGAGTTTATTCATACAAATACAGCAATAAAAGATGCAGAAAAATTCTATTACCTTAAAACTCATCTTGATGATAATGTCAAACGCTTAATAGCTAAAATAGATGTCACAGCTGAAAATTATAAAAGTGCCTAGGATATTTTAAATCAAAGATTTAATAACAAACGTATGTTAATACATAATCATCTCAAAACACTTAACAATATATCAGTAATAACTCAAGAATCTTCTTCATCATTAAGACAACTTTGTGATGAAGTATTTGAAATATTAAGGTCACTAAATCAGCTAGGTGTTCCTACTGAAAATTGGGATCCTTATATTATTTTTCATTTAGCATTAAAACTAGATAAAAACACTGCTGATCACTGGGAAGCGTATAAAATTGCAGGTGAAATACCTACACTTGAAGAATTTAAAAACTTTCTTAATGAGAGAGCAAATCTACTCGAGAGAAAGGAACACAACGATTCTAGCACTTTTAAGCAAAGTGGCTTTCATACCAAACCTTCAACTTCAAATTCAAAGCCAAAATCTTATGGAAAATCGTTTCTGTCTACCAACAATCATAACAAGTGCTTTTTTTGCAATGGTGATCATTGGATTACTAATTGTAATGATTTTCTCAAATTAAATGCAAAGGATAAATTTGAAAAAGCTAAAGCTCTTAGACTTTGTACTAATTGTCTGAAAAACAATCATAAGGTAGCAAATTGTAAATCTACCTTTTGTAAAAGGTGTAATCTTAAGCATCATAGCTTATTACATTTTGAAAACTCTAATTTAAATGCTAATCAGGGAACTATATGCCCACAACAATCTAATCTTAATACAGAGGATGCAATTGCCTCCACATTAGAGCTCACAAATAATTCTAATATTAGCTGCAATCATGCACACATAAATAATGTACTTCTTTCAACTGCTTTAATAAATGTCAAAGATTCATCAGATAACTTGCATGTATGCAGGGTACTTTTAGATTCAGGTAGTCAATCAAATTTTATATCTAAAAATTTGTGTGATAAACTTAAAATACCTTTGTACAATACACAAGCTAATATTTTCGGTATAAATCAAGTAACTACTCCTGTAAAATATCGATGTACTATATCATTTTCTTCTTTATGCAGTGAGTTTAAGCATACAATATCATGTTTGATGTTACCAAGTATCTGTAGCAAAATACCAAATACTCCAATTGATCCTTCATTAATTCAATTGCCTTCTAATATCTCCTTAGCTGATCCAGGTTTTTATGAACCATCTGATATTGACATATTGCTAGGTGTAGAAGTATTCTACAAACTTCTCAGGGATGGTAGCATCCGATTAGGACCCAAATTGCCTATTCTTCAAAACTCAGCTTTAGGCTGGATCATTTCTGGAACTATTCCATCTCCAATAATAAACAACATACCTACAAAATGCTTTCTAACTAATACTTCTGATCTTCAATCTCAATTAACAAAATTTTGGGAAATAGAAGAACCTTTTCACAACACAAAATGTATAAATAATGAAGAAGAATACTGTGAAACATACTTCACTAAAACTACCACTAGGAATGAGGAAGGTAGATTTGTAGTAAACATTCCTTTCAAAGGGGATCCTTCTTTATTACTTGGTGATTCTAAAGCCTTAGCTTTAAAAAGATTTTATGCACTAGAGCGCAGACTATTATCTAATGCTCCACTTAAAACCTTATATGACAATTTTATGAAAAACTATGAGGAATTAGGACACATGTCTAAAATCGAACCTCAAAACCAAGCAGACAAATGTTATTATCTACCTCATCATGGGGTCTTGAATGAAAATAGTTCTACTACTAAACTGAGAGTAGTCTTTGATGGATCTGCCCCAAGTGATAATGGCATTTCTATTAACAATCTCCAGATCGTGGGGCCTAAAATACAAAATGATCTTATATCTATCCTAATTCGTTTTCGAAAACATCAAGTAGTTGTCTGCAGTGATATTGAAAAAATGTACCGCATGGTTCTAATAAATCCAGATCAAAGATGTTTTCAGCGAATATTTTGGAGACAATCAAATACTGATGAGCTCTCTGAATATAATCTAAATACTGTTACATATGGCACAGCATCGGCAAGCTTCCTTGCGATAAGAGCCTTGAAACAAGTAGCTATTGATCACAAAACAGAATATCCGTCTGCCAGTAATGCTATCTTAAATGACTTCTATGTCGATGACTTTCAATCTGGTGGAGACTCAGTAGATGATGTAAATAAATTATGCCATGAGGTAGCATCTCTACTGGAGCAGTCAGGCTTTAAATTATGCAAATGGGTATCAAACAAACCCGAATGTTTAACTGGCTTAAATCCTAAAACTCTATATGATTCAATATCAAATCGCGTCTACTTTTCAGATGAAAGCAGTATCAAAACTCTTGGACTTTACTGGTCACCTTCTAATGACTATCTCAATTACCATATTAAAAGTCATAATCAAGTAAACTCAACCTCAAAACGATCCATACTCTCTATTATATCTACCATATTCGATCCTCTTGGTCTTTTAGCACCTTGTATCATCATCATTAAAATCCTTATTCAACATTTGTGGTCTTTAAAATTATCCTGGGACCAAGAGGTACCTACATCCATTAAGATTCAATGGGACAAATTTGTAAGTGAACTATCAATGCTAGAGATATTAAAAATTCCAAGATGCATAATTTCAAATAATTATTCAAATATTCAGCTTCATGGCTTCTCTGACTCTTCAAAAGCAGCTTATGGAGCAGCCATCTATATTCGATGCATTGACTTTAATGGTCATATCCATGTTTATTTACTTCTTGCTAAATCTAAAGTAGCATCTCTCAAAACTTTAACTGTACCAAGGCTAGAACTGTGTGCAGCTTTAGTCTTATCAAAACTTATCAACCAAGTTAAATCTTCTATAGCTATTAACTTTGATTCTACTCATCTTTGGAGTGATTCCACTGTGGTACTCTCCTGGATTAAAACCCCAATACATCTCTTAAAACCTTTTGTATCCAATAGGGTCAAACAAATTCAAGAAATATCTGATCTTAATTCATGGTCTTACATAAACACCAAACAAAATCCCTCTGATTTATTGACAAGAGGACTATATCCTAATCAAATTATTCATTCTGACCTTTGGTGGTCAGGACCTTCTTGGTTAAGTCAACCACAGTATACATGGCCTATTTCTGAACCGTGCATACCAGGTCCTATACCAGAATTAAAACCTCAAATTAATGTTCTAGTCTCTACTCGAGGAAACAGACTTATTTCCTTTGAAAGGTTTTCTTCTTTTAGTCGATTAAAACGTACTATGGCATATTGCCTCCGATTTATTCATAATTGTAATCTTAATAATCACAAACTGTCTGGTAGCTTAACATCCTCTGAATTATCTAATGCTCTGGACATACTCATAAAACAATCACAACAAGAATCTTTTTCTGAAGCAATTCATATGCTTAAGACAAACAAGCCTTTAGACAGAACTTCAAAGATTCTTAATTTGAATCCTTTTCTAGATAATAGAAATATTTTAAGAATAGGAGGAAGATTGCAAAATTCAAGCTTAACGTATTCAAAAAAGCATCCAATACTTTTGTCTAGTTCACATATATTTTCAAAATTATTATTTAGGCATGAGCATGTAGCATTACTGCATGCTGGTCCACAACTATTATTATCATCCATTAGGGAAAAGTATTGGCCTATAAATGCAAGAAATTTAGCTAAACAAACCTATCACACATGCATTAAGTGCTATCGTTCTAAGCCGCTACCAGCAGCCACTATCATGGCACCTCTCCCTTCCTCTCGTGTATCTCCTCATCACCCTTTCTATATTACAGGAGTAGATTACGCAGGGCCAATTAATATTTTGGATAAAAAAGGTAGAGGATCAAAAACTCACAAATGTTACATTTGCTTGTTTATTTGTTTCGCAGTTAAGGCAATTCACCTTGAATTGGTATCGGGTCTAAGTACTGAAGCTTTTCTTGCATCATTTCGTCGATTTGTCGCCCGTCGTGGCAAACCTGCACATGTTTATTCCGATAATGGAACTAATTTTGTGGGAGCCAATTCAGAACTTAAAGAGTTGGCTGGTTTCCTTAAAAATGCTTCTCCAGATATCACATCTAGAATCAACAATGAATCAGTGTCATGGCATTTTCTGCCTCCCAACTCGCCTAACTTTGGTGGCTTATGGGAAGCTGGTGTAAAAGCTGTTAAATTTCATTTAAAACGTGTTTTATCTAATGCCTTACTTACATTTGAAGAGTATTATACTGTACTTACACAAATAGAGGCAATACTGAATTCACGACCCTTATGTCCTATAACCGATGATGCAGATGATCTCACTGTGCTCACTCCTGCACATTTTTTAATGGGTAAAGCAGCTACATCACTACCAGATCCTGACGTTACCGACATACCGCTGAACCGCCTTTCAAGGTTTCAGTATATGCAACAACTTCAACAACATTTTTGGAAAGGCTGGCATCGTGATTACCTTTGTCAACTACAGAGTCGTCCAAAATGGTTAAAACCCAAAACCACTCTTAAGTGCAACGATCTAGTCTTAATTCGCAACGAGAACACTAACCCGCTACTGTGGCCACTAGGCAGAATAATCACATTACATCCAGGTCGTGATGGTATATCAAGAGTAGTAACTATCAAAACTGCCCATGGTGAAGTCAAGAGATCCATATCAAAAATATGCCCCTTACCAATAGCAGAAGCCGAGTCTTGAAAGCTTCCTTTCAACGTGGGGCCATGTTTAGGATTTCATTAGTGTTCAATCCAGTTCATCAACGTGTGGATTCATTTAGATTGTGAAGCGGTGATTACAGCCGACGATAAATGGATCTATCGGGTTGCTATCCGAAACAATATTAATAATTAATGACAGAGACATTTTTTGAGAATTATCTATTTTGTCTAATTTTTACTTGTAGCGTAATTAAAGAATGAAACATTCGACCTATGTTAAAATAAATATCTTCTACAGTCCACAACTAGTTTCCTGCACAGTTATCCTTCAGACAATATAGCCAAAATCTTAAATAACATTCCTAACTTAAAACTCTCATTTAAATGTAAAGAAAACATCAGGTCTATTTTTTCTCATACTAAAGACAGAATTAAAAAAACTTCTAAAAGTGGCATATATAAATTGTCATGTGGTGACTGCCCTGTCACCTACGTGGGTAGAACGATGCGACCGTTGGATACACGTATTAAAGAACATCTTTCAAAGATCGATAAATCTAGTTTTGGTCATCATTTGCATGCATCGAAACACAGCTTTAATCCCCAAAGAGATAGTAGGATCCTACATAGCATACCAAATAATAACTATACTAAAATGAATCTACTAAAAGATCTAGAAATAAGTAGAGAAATGAAAAGAAATCCTCAAAACTGTGTTAACACTCAGATTCAATTAAATTGTAAATTTGATCCTATCTTTAAGAAATTTCTTTAATAATTTTGGTTTAGTATACAGTATACCCAACAATTGCTGTAGGTATTTTGAACATTACTTTTTCGGTATTCTTGAGTTTTCTTTCATTGATTACATATAAGTAGAATATTTGAGATTTGACTTAATCTTTTGGAAAATTTGTTAATTTTATAAAATAACAGCTTTTGAACTCTGAACTTGGCAAATGAGACTTCTCCTTGGTTTGTTTTCATCTAACTTCTTTTCTACACTTGGTCAAACCATAACGGTTTGTTTTTTAAAAGAATTTTTGATAACTTACGTACACGTTAACATTTCACTTCAATAGTAATATTTGTAATTTTGAAAATTTAACTTTAAAAAAAAAAAAAAAAAAAAACAAAAAAAAAAAAAATTAGTATCTTCACTTAGAATTAATTTAACCAACACATGGCTTTTTAGCCATTTTCAATTTAATTAATTTTTATTTACATACCAATATAGAGGGCGCATAAATTAGTGGTTCCTTCTTTATCATTTGAATGAATGACAGCGCTCAGCTGTTCACGTGAACTCACAACGGTTTGACGCAGCCGTGTTGTAATTTTAAAATAAAAAAAGAATTTAGATGTGATAACTTTTAATTTTAAGGGTTTTATACCCAATATCTGTGGCTATTGCCCAGTATACATGATTTATCATGTGAGTTTTAACAATTACTCTTCTATGAAGGATTTATAAGAGGACGTAAGTTTTTTCAATCTTTTGTTTATAAAAAATCTCTTATCTTAAATGTCCTTTTAGGAAGCTCTGATGATGGCACGTTATGTGCTGAAAGTACTTAGCTGATTATTAAAAGTTTTTTACACACTTTCAATTTCTTTGAGAACATACACCTGTTTGCCGGTTTGACATCTTTTGTGTACAACCCAATTAAATTGTTATTGTGGTACCATTAGTTAAACTCACTATTTTTAAAACTTTTTTGCCTCCTAGTATTTTTTCGATAAGGCAGTTTTTATCGAGTTGCGGCTTCTTTTTTAATATGTTTATATAAAAATTTTATGGGGGTTTGTCCCTTTACACCCCCAAATGTTTGTGTACGTTCCAATTGAACTATTACTGCGGTACCATTAGTTAAACACAATGTTTCTAAAACTTTTTTGTCTTTTAGTATTTTTTCGATAAGGCACCTTTTATCAAGATGTGGCTTCTTTTTTAATATGGTTCAAAATATGCCTAAAAATTTAAATTATAAATAATAAAGTTTCATATGATTACCAAGACTTCATAATCGTACTTAACCATATTATACAAATATGTGGTGGATTTGACGAATATTTAAAATATCTCAATAAAAACTGAGTTTTCGAAAAAGTACTAAGAGGCAAAAAAGTTTTAAAAACATTGTGTTTAACTAATAGTACCACACTAATAATTTAATTGGAACGAACACAAAAGTTTGGGGGGAACATAAAATTTTTATGGGGTGTCAAAATTTTACTATAATTTTTTTGGAAGATGCTCCTGCCATAAAAATACCACATGTCTATTTTCAATAAAAAATCTTTTCTATATATTGGACAAAATCGATTTTCATTTTGTAAATTCAAAGGGCTGTAACTTTTTTTATGTGCATATTTATACTAAGGTAAGTTAGGTTCAATCAAACTATTTTTGGTCCCAGAATATGCGATTAAATTTATGACCTCTATTTTTGTTACACCCTGTAATTATTATATTACTAATCCTATTCAATTATTCCTAAATCTAAAATTGGCTTATAATATTAAATTGAAAATAAAAAATCTCAAAAAAACTAGGATATATAGAATCCAAACGATTAGAGAAAATCTGAATAAACCACAAGTTAGTGCTAGGTTTGTTCTGCACTTTTGCCAAATCGTCTAATTTGTTCTGCATAAACAAAAAAGATATACAAGATATAATGTGGCGCTCCAAGTTTACGTAAAGCTGTATTGCCCATATAGAACCCAAACGATTAGAGAAAATCTGAATAAACCACAAGTTAGTGCTAGGTTTGTTCTGCACTTTTGCCAAATCGTGTAATTTGTTCTGCATAAACAAAAAAGATATACAAGATATAATGTGGCGCTCCAAGTTTACGTAAAGCTGAACTGCCCATATAGAATACAAACTATTAGAGAAAATCTGAATAAACCACAAGTAAGTGCTAGGTTTGTTCTAGTTTGTTCTGTAATTTTGAAGTTTGTTCTAAAAAAATAAAAGAGTTATTCAATATACAATGTGGCGCTCCAAGTTTACGTAAAGCTGTATTGCCCATATAGAATCCAAACGATTAGAGAAAATATGAATAAACCACAAGTTAGTGCTAGGTTTGTTCTGTACTTTTGCCAAATGGTGTAATTTGTTGTGCATAAACAAAAAAGATATACAAGATAAAATGTGGCGCTCCAAGTTTACGTAAAGCTGAACTGACCATATAGAATCCAAACGATTAGAGAAAATCTGAATAAACCACAAGTTAGTGCTAGGTTTGTTCTGCACTTTTGCCAAATCGTGTAGTTTGTTCTGCATAAACAAAAAAGATATACAAGATACAATGTGGCGCTCCAAGTTTACGTAAAGGTGAACTGCCCATATATAATCCAAACGATTGGAGAAAATCTGAATAAACCACAAGTTAGTGCTAGGTTTGTTCTGAACTTTTGCCGAATCGTGTAATTTGTTCTGCATAAACAAAAGAGATATACAAGATACAATGTGGCGCTCCAAGTTTACGTAAAGCTGAACTGCCCATATAGAATCCAAACGATTAGAGAAAATTTGAATAAACCACAAGTTAGTGCTAGGTTTGTTCTGCACTTTTGCCAAATCGTGTAATTTGTTCTGTATAAACAAAAAAGATATACAAGATATAATGTGGCGCTCCAAGTTTACGTAAAGCGGTACTGCTCCATGTAGAATCCAAACCATTAAAGAAGATCTGAATAAACCACAAGTTAGTGCTAGATTTGTTCTGCATTTTTGCCAAAGCGTGTAATTTGTTGTGCTTACACAAAAAAGTTATTCAAGATACAGTGTGGCGCTCTCCACCTATAGGATCCGAACAATTGGAGAAAATGTATATAGACCATAAGTTAGGTCTGGGTTTGTAGTAAAAATTGCGGGTGTTTGCAATAATAGTATCTTTATACACGTATTATACTCCAGGGAAATAAGGCAAAAATATACCATGTTCGGGACACTTGAGCAGCCAGTTTGCAAATGGGTTTTTTGGGTACTATATACCTAATACATTATATATATACAAAAATGCCCGTCACAGTTCGGACGAGAAATTTAGTTATTAACAAATAAGTGCCAAAAATGGCAGTTTTTTCGTTTAATTCGCTACGGGTAAAAATAGGGTAACTAAATATCTTATTAATTTATACTGTTATTCTCGTAGTAGATGATCCAAGGTTTAAAATGGCAGTTTTTGAATTTCGGTTCGATCATTTGTTGCTTCAGAAATTGCAAAATAAAACTAAAATTTCGAAAATAAAAGAATTGCTATAACTTTTGTGAAAATGACCTTAAGACTTCCATATTGCAAGAAATGTTGAAACAAACAGTCCGTATAATGCACAAAAAATTTTAAGACGATTCGTCAATTAGTTTAAATTTTATTCAATTTGTTTTTACCAATGAGCTTTTTTTTCGCAATAATATTGTTCAGAAAATAGTAATGTAATAGCAATTCTGTGAAAACCACATGAAGGAAGAACAGTAATAATTTCAAAGTATTTAAAAAAAAATCATTAAAAAGTCATTTTCATCATTCCGAAAACATTTTACCAAAGTATGGTCATTTTTAGTTCATAAACAATTTGAATAACTTTGTTAATATTGACTGTAGATTAAAACTACGTTGGGATTTGAAAATCTCGTATTTTTATACGAATTTTCAACAAAACACTTTTTGCCTAGGTTAATAACACTCAAAGTTAGCCACTTTTTTTATTTAATTGACAGCTACTTTGTTTATAACAATTAAGCAACCCAACTAGCGCCATTTCGAAGTTGAAGGTATATAGTTTATGTGTGAAAGTTTGAGTAAACTTTAAACTTCAACAGAGTTGTTAATAAAACTTTAAATATAACGTTCTAACGAAATCGATTTCTGGTCGGTGGAAATGAACTATTAAAATTCGTGCACTGAAAAAATGAAACTGATTCTTCAAACATATGCTGCGATTAATATCTCCAGAGCTTGTTGATGGATTTTGATCATAATTTTTTTAAATTGTATGTACTCGTAGTCTTGCAGAGTACGTTATGTACGTAAATCCCCACCTAACATTTCAAAATGTTAGGGGGAGTTCCCCTTACTACTCAGGGATATGAAAAATAGATTAAGACCGATTCTAAGACCTACCCAATATACATATATTATATAATTTCATAAAAATCGGTCAAGCGGTCTCGGAGGAGTATGAAAACTAACACTGTGACAGGAGAATTTTATAGATTTAAATATATAGATGGGTATTAACAAATAGGGGTTGGTGATGGAAAAGTGTAAAATAAGGGTTGTATGTATTTTTTAATTATACATCATATAAAATTAAGATAGAAAATTTTGTCCAAAAAAATAAAAAAAATGTCAGGGGGGCCACCCCCTTATAACTTATCGATATGAAAAATAGATTAAAACCTATTCTCAGTCCTATAAGATACACTTGTAAACTTTCATAAAAATCGGCCAAGCCGTTTCGGAGTAGTATGGTAACTAACCCTGTTACAAGAGAATTTTATGTATATTGAAGTAACTGTGAATTAAATAATAAAAGTGGCTAACTTTGACCGTAATTAACATAGGCGAAAAGTTTTTTTGAAAATTTGTGTAAAATAAAAGCTTTTGAAATTTCAAGGTAAATTTACTCTACAGTCAATATTAACAAAGCTATTCAAAATTGTTTTCAAGCCAAAAATGACTCTACTTTACTAAAATGTGTTCGTAGTGACAAAATTACTTTTTAATGATTTTCTTCAATAATTTGAAAAAAACACTATTGTTCTTTCATGTGGTTTTCAGAGAATTTCTACATAATTATTATTTTCTGAACAATTACATTACAAAAAAAAAGCTCTTTGGGATAAACAAATTGAATAAAATTTTAACTAATTGATGAATCGTCTTATAATTTTTTATGCAGTATATGGACTCTTTGACTCAACTTTTTGTGAAATATAAAAGTCATAAGGTCACTTTCGCGAAAGTTATAGCAAATTTTTTATTTTCGAAATTTTAGTTTTATTTTGCAATTTTCGAAGCAACAAATGATCGGACCAAAATTAAAAAACTGCCTTTTTAAACACTGGCTCATCTACTAAAAGAAGAATTCTATAAATAAGATATTTAATTACCCTATTTTTACCTGTAGCGATTTAAACGAAAAAACTGCCATTTTTGACCCTTATTTGTTAATAACTAAAATTCTCGTCCGAACTGTGACGGGCATTTTTGTACGTATAATGTATTAGGTATATAGTACCCAAAAAAACCATTTGCAACCTGGCTGCTCAAGTGTCCCGACAAAAACCTTATTTCCCTGGTAGTAATCTTTATTAGTCAGTCAATTTCTATTGGTATTTCATCCGGTCCCATGTTATATCTTTTTTTATATGTTTTAGTGCTTTTTTAATTTTCTCTTTTTTTAATTGTAGGTCGATCTCTCTCTACTACCTTGTTGTTCTTCACATTGTCTCCATTCTTTCGTCGTACTCAAATAGCTCTTTTATTCAATCTTCCCATTTATTTATTTTCTCTGCACTTTCAGTTATTATTTTGATTTTGTCCATTATGTTTCCAATGCCTCTCTTTTTTTATATTGCAATCTGTTCCTTTAAGTTTTCCGTATTGTGTTAAAGCTGTCATGTTTATCTATTTTTTTGTATCTTTGCACATGTTTCTGATAGCCCCAATAATTCCGTAGCTTTCTAATGGCCTAACAAGTTAGAAAAATTATTGGTAAAACTTTCAATATTTATTTAGATTCAAAAGTTATTTAAGAAGTATTTATAGGGTTTTTCAAAACAAACGGACTATAATCAAAATAATATGCACATTAGGCTAGGTACCTTGAATACCGTGATTCACAAAAGGATTGGAATTTACTACCTTAGTAAAAGTGGGGAATTACGAGGAGACAATAGGATAAGACAATCGCCCCGGAAGGTTACCTGAAGATTTAATACAATTTGATTTAGTTTTCATAGATCAAGTTTTCTGAGAATAGTTATTTTTGACCTGTCGGTATTGTTCATACACAAGTCTTAAGATAACTGTTTTTACTTTCATGAGAAAAAATACTTTTTGATTGTAATCTGGTCTTAATTATTTATGTGTTGTTAATGACAAGCATAGGCCGCTAGTTATCTTTAGGTCTTTTGTTGGGATTAGATTGGTATTGAAATGATGAACAATCACGTCAATCACCTTATAGACCTGGATCCCGCGTACCAAAAAAAAGTTGATTAATAGCAAGCTGAAAATTTGTTAATAGGTTAACGGTATCTAGTCGGACAAACTTTAATGTATGGGAACACTGGAACAGGGGAAGTTTTAATTGTGGAACAGGTTAAAAATTTTGCAACGTCAGACTACGAAAACGTTCCATGTATTTTGTCGGACAGAGCTTCCAATTGATTTGTTACCATTTCATTAAATTCTCATGCAAAAATCAGACTGGTGTCACCAACTGGGAATTTTAATGAGTGGAACACGAGGAACATGTCAAATGACAGGAATCATGTTGGTTACTAATAGCAGTCTGATGTTTGCATGAGAGTTTAATGAAAGGGTAACAAATCAATTGGATGTTCTGTCCGACAAGATACATGGGACGTTGTCGTAATCTGACGATTCAAATTTTTAACCTTCGTCGGGCGGCATAGGTACAATTGTAACTTTTGAGTTTTTAAATTGTGATACCTTTTTTTGTTAAAGAGATAGAGAATTGAATTTTTGTAACATCTCTACATTTATTCAGTAGATTATGTGAGCCAAGTATAACAAAGAAATCTTCATTCAGTTCCCAGAAGGGGGCTTAAATTGTTCCTACCCCCCATAAACGACGGCATTGGTACATATGTACCTTATATATTTTTTAAATAAATGTTATAAAATACAATACATTTTGTATTTAGATGATAGTTTATTTGAACCAAAATTCAAAAATGAATGTTAGTGTGGATTTTCGGAACATACATGTCGATTTAGACAAAGAATGTTTGTCACACACAGGTAGAAAACATACTACACAACTTTTGCTCGTTTTAGCCTGTTTTTCCGTTCGTTTCGACAAACATGGTAACTTCCAGTTACTGAAGTAAATCCGCGAATGCTGTGAGATACTTGAGGAGGAGTATCTACAGCAAGACAAAGATCTTTAGAAAGATCCTTCAAAAAATTCTTGCGTTGGTCCTTTTTTTGTAATGGATTGTGGTCTCTATATAATGTAGGATGCTAAGCCAGTGACGTCAATCATATTATAAAGAAGGTCAAGTACCAGCTCAATGTTCGACGCTAGAGCGTACATTCACCCAGCATTTTATCCATCGTATCAACCTCCCTTTAGTTTTACTCTAGTACTTAATCATTTCAGGCTACTTGTCCTGTCATAGGCATGGACGAGAGTAACACTACTGCTTTGTTGTTCTTTAGCAAATAAGAGCATACGGTAGCATCATGATTGTATGCCAGATTTGTGGAAAAAGAGCTCTTTCCTTGCTTGCTTTCATATTGGTGAGCAGAAATCTCTTATTTTTTTTTTCTAAAAGAGCCCACTAACGTCATGTGACTCGAATTCTAGACTTTAGCGAGTTCAAAACTGGTAAAAAGTTATCTGTGGTAACCTTTCGCCCAGAACCTTTATAAGACGTGACCAGATCCAAAACTGTTCGTTTGTCAACGTTAACTTGTCGGGAACCACATCCTGTTTTTCAAATATAAAGATGAATTTGTATGGGATAATGTGTTTGATGCATTACAAACCCAAAATACCATGTTTATTGTGTTTGGAAGATATATATTGTTTACATTTTGCAGGTATGGCCTCAAGAAGGAAACAATTGTTCATCTATGGATATGCATTGGGATGGTCTGTAGTCTTGTTGCACATTTTTATTCAGCATTGCCCAGATATCTCGTATGAGTGCAGCTTTATCGGCTTTTTTGCGTTATTGGCGGGTATTTTCGTTGTCAAATCTTATAAATATTACCATAGTCTTGAGATGATCACGAGAGATAGCTGCACGTATGAGTCGCAGAGACTTGATATTCCCCATATCACACAAGTTTTCTTCGTTGATTCTATTTATACCTCTTTATGTTTCCAGTTGAAATACAATAGGATGCTACTCTTCCTAGAATTTGTTTACGACCACCATTTCCAAAAGTTTGGTGTTGCAGTAATTTCAATAATTTACGATAGATAACAGGGATCACTTAAAAGCAGCTTCCAATCTTTGTTTGTAAATCCATGCAAGAACAAATTACCGAATAATATTATTTATTTATTGCAACACTAAACAAATTTTTACCAGTTATGCTAGCAATGAATAATATTATCTTAAATCTAACACATGTTTCCCTTTAGATTAAGGAATTTTTAAGAAAATATGTAATAGGTACAATTGTACCTATGGCGTCTGTTACCGGTGTAAAATTATGCCGCTCGACAAAGGTTAAACTGTTCCACAATTAAAACTTCCTATGTTCCAGTGTTCCCGTACATCAAAGTTTGTCCGACTAGACACCGTTAAGCTATTAACAAATTTTCAGCTTGCTATTAATCAACTTTTTTTTTGGTACGCGGGGTCCAGATCTATTACTACGTGGGAAATTTGAAGTTCCAACCCCCCGTGGTCATACTATTTGTCATCTAGGGGGTATAAATTTGCTAAGACATGATACAGTTGTTTAGTTAGATAGTAGCACTGGTAGCACCCTAGCACCAACACGATAACGGATATTCAGGCTGATCTGGTAGTATTTCAGACTTGTGTAATTTTGTAATTGTGTAAACAGTAAAAAACATAGAAGAGTAGAGTTTGAGAAAATGGCAGGTAAAATATTTTTGCTAAATGTTTTTTGTAATATATATTGTTATATTTCTATTTGATATGAAAATTAAATTTTGATAATTATAAACAAAATTCACTTTAATATAAAATATTTTTAATTTTCTCAACCTCGGGCATATAAATTTAGAACAACCTGTATACAACAAATTGTTATATTTAATTTTAAGAAGTGATTAGAATAAGCGTACGAAACTCGGAACAATGTGCTTAGATAAACAAAGTGAATGACGCGTACCATTATCGTTCTTCTCGGAAGGTCGATCATTATCCTATGCTAAATAAAACTCAGTGAAATAGATGATAGTTCATTATAGTTTTTCGCGGAAGGTTTCGATCATTAGCCTATGCTAAATAAGACTCATTTGAAAGAGAGAATAGGTCATTAAAATTTGTAAATAGTTAGAAAGTATTTTAGAATGGGAATTAAATATTTTCTTTTGAAATCCATTAAGCATATTTAGAAAGATTAAAAATTGGTTTTGAGGAATATTACGAATGAGAGTTGGTGGTGGAAGATTGATTTGTGAATCTGGAAGGGATATTTAGAAAGTAGGGGAATGGATGAGAAAGTGAGATCAGAATGTTTTGAGCTGTCGAGAAGTGAAGTCGAGTAGTAGACGGTAGTGTACGGAGAGTGAGAAAGCCGGTATAGTTCCGTGAGTGTGGAGTATCTATCGTGGAACGAGAAGTAGGCCAGGTCGAGAGTAAAAGAACCTCCTTGAGCCCAGAGTGTCCCGGTAGCTGATAGCAGTTTCGAAAATGGTAGAACACAGCATCACGACAAAAGCAGGAACGAGAGCTATTCGAGCTAGTTTTTCCAAGGAGAACATCACTGGAAGCCAGGACGAGGTTTGATCGCAGCCAAGGATAGCAGGAAAGGGTCTTGTGTGAGGACATTTTCAGTTCACCAGGAAAAGGTTAGTCTCATTTGTTTGGACATGAATGTATGGGTTTTTCGTATTAAATTCCACATAAAAAATTGAATAACATAATCAATAATATCAGAAAAGCTTCATCAAACTTAAATAGAGTTGTTCCTAATAACTCCTAATAGTTAAATGTTAATAAAAACTTTCAATTGAAAACCAAAAGGAAATAAGATTCCCATTTGTAAATGTTATGTTTAAGAATAATAAGAAATAGCAAATATTAAGCATTGATTGCCTTTTAAATAAAATAAAAAATATTTTGATTATAATTGTGACCCATATGTGTATTTTTTTTACTCTTTTCTTTTCTATCCCGATTAGGAACCATTAAGAAATATTTAGAAGCCACGGAAGTAAGTAATTAATTTATAATTCGCCCTGAGATTGAAAACATATTGATATGTGATCTGGTTAATTAATTGGATTAGTATTAATACATTGATTAAATTAAGTAACATATAAGAATATTATCTCATATCAATAATCAAGATCACATCAACTGTCGTCCAACGTGGAAAGCATTGTAAAGTATTTCTAGTGGCAAATTTGAAGGATAGAAAGAGTAAAGCCGGTATTTGAAAATTTATATGCCTGTGGTAAAAAGTGAGATACTTACATTTGATAACATAAAATTTTAGATCTCTTTAGGTACAAATTTTACATAACTGATTTAATATTTTATTTTACGATATTTACATTTGATATATTTATTGACAATTTATAATATTTGGGTGAGAAAAAGTCGTCTTGGTAACATACTAGTAAAATTTCATATTTGGCGGGGACAGTACTTCTTGAAAACAAATGTCTGTGACAAGAAGCCAAAGCAAAGACAACAAAAAACAAAAAGAACATTCAAATCAAGAGAATAATTCAGACCAAGAAGATATTTTAGACAAGACAATCATGGCATCAGAACAGCAAGAATTATCAGGAATAGATAAATTATTACAAATGATGCAACTCCAGTCACAAAGAATGGAACAGAAAATGGATGAAACACAACAAAAATTGGATCAAAAAATGGATGAAACAAAAAGAATAATGCAAGAAAATCAGAAGGAAACAAAATGTCGGAGAAAGAAGAGAAATGGTGATACATAGCACAGATGACGTGAAGATAAGGTTTGGCGGGGATGTAAGAAGATTACACCCAGTGCCGTTCATAAATAGCCTGAAAAAGAAAATACAACACATCGGAAATTTCGATACAGCAAAAGAAACTATCAGAAACCATCTCAAATATGAAGCAAGCCTATGGTTCGATAGTAAAGAAGAAGAATTCGGCAATTGGCAACAATTTGAACAAAAATTTTTGAATTATTTCTGGGGAAAGGTCCAACAATTGGAAATTAACAGGGAATTGCAAAATGGGAAATACAATGATAGGATGGGTGTATCAGAAAGGACATATGCTTTGCAAATTTACAATAATGCAAAACATTTACAATATAATTACTCATCGGAACAATTAGTCGAACTGATTGCAAGACATTTCGAGGAAACGCTGGAAGACCATATCACATTGCAAAATTACAAAGACATAGATAGTTTATGCCAATTCCTACAAATAAGAGAATCACGTCTAAGAGAAAGAAAATCAAGAAGGTCGCGAGAAGATTACAGGCCCCGAGAAACACAAGATTACAGAGATAGAAATCAAAATAGGAGGGACTATACAAGACGAGATTTTAATCCCAGAAGGGAAAACGAAAATAGAGACAACGGAAGAGGAAATTATGAACAAAGAAATAGGCAATGGAATGAGGACAGAAATCGAGAATACCAGAATAGAAACACCACACGCTCAAATCAAGAAAACAGAAATAATGGTAGACAAAATGAACAGGTATATCGAGAAAACCGAAACAGATCCGACAGACCAAGAGAAAATAGAAGAGAAGTAAATAATACCCAGACAGATGAATATGACGGAGAGAGACATTATGACGAAAATATAAACAACGATGAGCAACCGGCGTCTTTTCACGACGGCGCTCACTAAAAACCAAAAAGCAAACAGGAATCTTTTGTCACCCCAAGGAGTTTATTAAATTGGCAGGAAACAACGAAAAGAAAAATGGAATTAATTTAAAATTTGTGGATGGATTTATCAACGAGAAACCAATTAAAATTATGATAGACACTGGATCTGAAATAACATTGGTCAACAGAAAACTAATAGAAGAAGTTAACTTAACAAATTTAATTTATAAAATACCTAGGGTAAATTTAGTGGGCGCAAACAAACGGACATTGGCAACTATAAATGAAGGCATACGAGTAATGGTACGACTGGGCAAGAATATGTATGCACTACAATGTGTAATAATGCCAAACATGTCACATGACATGATAGTAGGAGTGGACGAATTGGCAGAAAAACATGTAGTGATAGATTTTAAAAATAATACGATGAAACTAACAGAAGAAAAAGAAAAAGAACAGGACAAGGAACATGAGAAACAAAATACGGACGAATCAGGTAAAGAACAAACAGTGGAAATGAATTTGGCAGCGAAGCAAGGACAAAGAAGAAAAAGGAGAAAAGGTCAGAAAAAGATAAAAGAAAATGAAACCTGTGGCTCCTCAAAAGAAGAGTTGAGCCCAGAAGAAGAAAATTTGAGAGTATCAGAAACAAAGGAAACCTGGGATTCCTCAAAAGAAGAGACGGGCTCAGGAGAAGAAGAAATAAAGCTAAAAAATGAAAGTGAAAAGAATATGATTGAAACAGTGGTATTTGAAGAGGAGGTATATGCAAACGAGGATGCAGAATGCACGGTAAACTTGTGTGAAGAATCTGAGAAAAAAGACAGAAAATTGATATGTGGAGAAGGGAAAGAAAAAGAATTGCGGTTGATGTTAAGAAACTACGAAAATTTGATCAATGAGGAAAACAGAGTGGCTAAAAAGTACGAACATTCGTTTGAGGTGAAAAACTTGGGAAATTTTCGAAGACTTACCCGATTCCATACAAGTATCGACAAGAGGTGAAAGAAGAAATAAATAAAATGTTGGAAGATCAAATCATCGAAAGATGTGATTCACCGTATGTTAACCCGATTGTGATAGTAAAGAAAAGCAGTGGAGAATTGAGATTATGTTTAGATGCCAGGAATATCAACCAGCACACAGTATCACAATATGAATCACCTCTAAACATCGAGGCCATTTTTGGAAGAATCACCGGGTCACACATATTTTCGAAAATTGACTTAAAACACAGTTTTTGGTTGATACCGTTAGCTGAAAAGTGTAGAAACTACACCGCTTTTTCTATTGATGGTATTGTCTACCGGTTTAAGGTAGTGCCGTTTGGATTGCAGAGTGCTTGTGCTGCACTCGTCCGAGCTCTACATACCATTTTGAATCGCCACGAAGATTTCATAGTTCATTATATCGATGATTTATTAATTTTTTCACAAGATACTCAGAGTCATCTGAAACACATAGAAATAATTCTGGAAGAATTGGACACAGCGGGATTGAAATTAAACATTGAAAAATGTCAATTTTTTCAAAAAGAAGTCATTTATTTGGGTTTTCAATTGGACACCAAAACAGTAAGATTATCCGAAGACAGAGTCAAGCTCATAGATGAATACCCAAGACCAACGAATGTGAAAACATTGAGAGGTTTTCTTGGCACGATTAATTATTTTAAAAAACTGATTCCCGATTTGAGCCAAAAGAAAATCCCTCTGATAAAGTTGCTTAAAAAAGGAATAAAATGGAATTGGAAAGAGGAACAGGAGGAAGCTTTCGAAACATTAAAACGAGAATTCGCAAAAGGAACGAAAATATACCACCCCATTTACAATTTACCTTTTATACTCCGAACTGATGCGTCCATACAAAAATTTGCAGGAGTTCTGTCTCAAATACAAAACGACCAAGAAGTGCCGATATGTTTTATATCTCGAGTGACTAAAACACATGAGAGAAAATATAGTGTTACAGAATTGGAGTTTGCCAGTGTACTATATTGCGTAAACAAATTGAGGTTTTACTTATTGGGAGCAAAATTCACAATCGAAACAGACCATGCAGCTTTAGTACATATCATGAAGAATAGATTAGTAAATAATAGAATACATAGAGGCATTCTATTATTACAGGAGTATGATTTTGAGTTCCGATATATAAAAGGAAAAGACAACATAATAGCCGACGCTCTAACACGGGATGAGGACACCGGAAAAAAGGAAACAATTACTCTACAGGTGGGACTAAATAGATTAATACAAGAAGAAGGGATATATTCGTTAAATGAGATAAGGACAAACCAAGAAGACCTAGAGGAAAGAGAGAAAAGAAGAGCGGAAATAGAAAATGACATATATTTTAAGAGAATAGACGGAAAGGAACTATATTTAGTGACACAGACATTGGCCGAAAAGATAATAAAGAAATTACATGAGGACAATGGGCATATCGGTAGCAGAAAAGTTTGGCTCGTTTTTAGGGAAAATTACATCAGCCGACAGGATTACCGCATTGCAAAGGAAATTACCCAGAAGTGCGATGTATGTCAAAAATATAAGAGTCGGAATTTCAAAAACGAAAATGTTGCCAAAAATATTGAAGCCCGAAACAAACTAGACATTGTAGCAATAGATATGTTAAGCGATCTAATTATGACCACTAAAAGGAACAAACATATTCTGGTAATGGTGGATATGTTTTCAAAATACGTAAAATTATATAGTTGCCGCACCACAAAGGGGGAGGAAATATTAAGAAAAATCGACAATTTTATAGCCATAGTAGGAACACCAAAAAAGATTATACTGGACAATGCAACGTATTTCCGAAATGATCGTTTCAAGGGACAACTTCGAGAACGAGGAATAGAGACAAATTTTGTCAGCATCAGGCATCCACAGAGTAATCCTTCGGAACGATTCATACAGGAAGTGACGAAATTTCTTCGCATTGCAACAGATGGTCAACATCGCCACTGGGACAGGAAAATGGCGGAAATAGAAAGGTATCTAAATACAATTCCGAGCACAGTAACAAAAGAGACCCCAGAATACATCATGAAGGGTGTACTGCCGATAAGGCCATGGGAAGACCAAGAGCCAAAAGAATATCAACAGGTGATTGAAACCGTACAGAGAAGATTACGGCGAAGCAACGAAAAATATATCCAAAGACAGGAACAAAATAGAAAAAGAAGACCAGTGACTTTCCAAAAGGGTGAAAAAGTACTCGTGAGGGCATTACGAGTATCAAATCTTCCTGGGGCATTTGCGCAAAGTTGATGCCTGTTTTCGAAGGCCCGTACATAGTGAATAATGAAAATGGGATAAATAGTTATGAGTTGAGGCACAGGAACTCGGAAAAGATCCGAGGAATTTATAATATTCACGATGTATACAAATATCACGAATAAAAGACAGAATTACATGAAGTAGATAGTAAGTTAGGATATAAGACGTAGATTAAAGTAAGGAAATATACAGGGAGTTGGTTTTGCCTCGAGAAAATTTATTTAAAAATGCAGATAAATTTTATCGAATACAAGGCGGGGATTTGTTATATTTCTATTTGATATGAAAATTAAATTTTGATAATTATAAACAAAATTCACTTTAATATAAAATATTTTTAATTTTCTCAACCTCGGGCATATAAATTTAGAACAACCTGTATACAACAAATTGTTATATTTTTTTTAAGAAGTGATTAGAATAAGCGTACGAAACTCGGAACAATGTGCTTAGATAAACAAAGTGAATGACGCGTACCATTATCGTTCTTCTCGGAAGGTCGATCATTAGCCTATGCTAAATAAAACTCAGTGAAATAGATGATAGTTCATTATCGTTTTTCGCGGAAGGTTTCGATCATTAGCCTATGCTAAATAAGACTCATTTGAAAGAGAGAATAGGTCATTAAAATTTGTAAATAGTTAGAAAGTATTTTAGAATGGGAATTAAATATTTTCTTTTGAAATCCATTAAGCATATTTAGAAAGATTAAAAATTGGTTTTGAGGAATATTACGAATGAGAGTTGGTGGTGGAAGATTGATTTGTGAATCTGGAAGGGATATTTAGAAAGTAGGGGAATGGATGAGAAAGTGAGATCAGAATGTTTTGAGCTGTCGAGAAGTGAAGTCGAGTAGTAGACGGTAGTGTACGGAGAGTGAGAAAGCCGGTATAGTTCCGTGAGTGTGGAGTATCTATCGTGGAACGAGAAGTAGGCCAGGTCGAGAGTAAAAGAACCTCCTTGAGCCCAGAGTGTCCCGGTAGCTGATAGCAGTTTCGAAAAGGGTAGAACACAGCATCACGACAAAAGCAGGAACGAGAGCTATTCGAGCTAGTTTTTCAAAGGAGAACATCACTGGAAGCCAGGACGAGGTTTGACCGCAGCCAAGGATAGCAGGAAAGGGTCTTGTGTGTGTGAGGACATTTTCAGTTCACCAGGAAAAGGTCAGTCTCATTTGTTTGGACATGAATGTATGGGTTTTTCGTATTAAATTCCACATAAAAAATTGAATAACATAATCAATAATATCAGAAAAGCTTGATCAAACTTAAATAGAGTTGTTCCTAATAACTCCTAATAGTTAAATGTTAATAAAAACTTTCAATTGAAAACCAAAAGGAAATAAGATTCCCATTTGTAAATGTTATGTTTAAGAATAATAAGAAATAGCAAATATTAAGCATTGATTGACTTTTAAATAAAATAAAAAATATTTTGATTATAATTGTGACCCATATGTGTATTTTTTTTACTCTTCTTTTCTATCCCGATTAGGAACCATTAAGAAATATTTAGAAGCCACGGAAGTAAGTAATTAATTAATTGATTGGTTGACTTACCTGTTAAGGAGGGACAATCATAATTGTCCTATCTTACATTTCGAACATTTGTACTTATGGTAGTGGTCTTTTCGGGCCGCTGATCACAGTTTAAAGAAGCAGAAGAAGAAAAAGAAGATTATTAAGCTTCTTGACAAGTGACGTCCGCTCATCACTGTTTTTTTTTTATATTTTTATCGCACAAGACATGGGTGGGTTCAAAAGGATCAATGGGGGGGAGCGTACAAATGTTCGAAATGTAAGATAGGACAATTATGATTGTCCCTCCTTAACAGGTAAGTCAACCAATCAATTAATTGTCCTTCACATAACATTTCGAACATTTGTACTTATGGTAGGCTGTTGAAAGATTAAACAATATTGTGCGATAAATAAACAAAAGTACATTGCAATCCAAAAATGAATAGTACTTAGTAATTTTTTTTTTTTTTTTTTTTTTTTTAGAAACTTTACACAAAATATATACATATGTATACCTAACTAACATATTAGAGCAATTATTAATTAAGATTCATGTTTATATTTTAATTATATGAGATGTGTACCTTCAACCAGGTACAAATAAACATAATAAGAAAATTAATGTTCTTACTAATATTAGTAACCTACACATGTAATATAATTACAATTACATACAATTACATGGACTCACCAGACAATACGGTTTTGCAAAGAGTCCGTAATCTTTTGCTAGAAGTTTATTATAAAAAATGTTGAATACTTGAGAATTTTCTGTCCATCTCGCCGTCTCTCTAATATCTTCTATAATCCAGTTCTAACTCCCGCTGAGGTAGATGCATGTCTGACACTATACACTTCAAAAATATTAGTGTCTATATTTTTAATTTAAAAAAAATGTTATATCCATCTACTCAACGCCTGGGTAGATGTTGCTTTCTACGTCTCTTTTTTTTTTTGTTTTTAGTTATAAACAAATTGTCTTCCGATTGAGGACGAATGTTTTAGAAATCTCTAAACACCCTCAACTGTGTTTTTTGTTTTAAATAGGTTGCTATTTGTTTATTTATTATTATTATTATTTTTTGGGGAAGTCTTTATCCTATGTTATATCAAAATGTCAATTTTATCTTGATCCATGAAAATATTCTGAATTTTTATTAGGTACAGGATTTGCAACCTCTGAACTGAAGTGAGTGCAATCAACATTACAAGTTTGTAAGTAAGATCTTTCAGGGAAAGACTTGTGAGACGAAATAATGTTTCTAAATAAAGTAATACTGGTAGAGGGTCCCAAGTTAATTAATATTTGGGCAATTAAGGTTTGAGGTTATATATACATTTGTAAAAAAAATTTAAAAATGTTTTTATAATATTCTAGGATATCTTCTATCAACGCCAATGCAGCACTGTGAATGTTTATACGAGCTATAATTATAATCCTGTTCTACGATAGATTTAATAAAATTAAAATTTGATAATTCATAAGCAAAATGGTTACTATTTTATACTAAACCGTCGCCATCTCTTGAAAACTGTATCATACAGATTTAGTGATTTGTTGTAATAGTTGGGATCGAATCCTCAGGAATGCCTTTTCTTAAAAAGCTTGCCTGACAAGAATATGGAAACCCAAAGGATGTCCTGGATATAAAAGCCCAAATAAAAATTCTAGATTAAATTTTTATCAGGTCCATAATTATCTTTTTGGTTGTGTAAGGTGTGGTTGTCAAAGGTTGTGTACCAAGGCTGAAAAACATAAAATTTAAATCCATGCCAATCTAGAGTTAAGGCATTGGCTTTCTCTGATCCAGGGTCAGGGTTCAAAATTACATACCTTGCACATTTTTTTTTTTTTTTTTTTTTTAGGATATGTGGCAGACATATCGATTTCTGGAATAAGAAGCTGCTCAAAAATTATAGTAACACAATTATCACTTAAAGAATACCTACTCTGTTTCAATTTTTAAAGATCATGATTCCGTGTCAGGCAAAAGCATTTTTTTTACTGTTATAGATGCAAAAATAATTTTTAAATTCCTATTTTCACAGAATTATTAAACTTATCTGCAAATGTTGAGTACTGTACACTACCCATCTTGTTATTGCAAGACACAGCTGTTGCGTTATTTATTCCTAGCAAAATGTTACAATTCCTATATTCGTTCAAAAAGGATTTCAAGCCACTATATGCTGCTAGTAACTGAAGTACATTTATATGTAGTTGTTGTTCATGACTCCAAAAACCATGAGTTTTGTTATCAATGCAGCATACCCGCCATGCTAAAAGATATATGCATCGCAAAATATTTCAAGTACATAATTGGATTATTTTATATTTTGCTCACTAATTGGTTTGTTATTTAACCACCAATTGTAATCGTTTTTAAGTATTTAGGTATGGTCATTTCAGTGTTATAACTATTAGTTTAAGAAAGAGGCTACTTTTCTTTTTTATTTATTTATATATATATATATATATATATATATATATATATATATATATATATATATATATATATATTTTTAGTATAATTTTCCATATTTAACTTCCATAAATGGACTAACTGTTACAAACTGACCGATTAAGGCTGCAAATGATCATATTTTACATGTACTTTTATTTTTGATGTTCTGAATACTATTAGATATTTTTTTTTTTTTGTCAGCAGGTGCAAAATATATCAGGTTCGAATCAAACGTAAAACCAAGAAAAGTTATATTTTGTGTGGGTGAAAGTATACTTTTCCTTTTTTTTATTTATAGTAAATCCCAAGCAGAAAAACATAGAAAATGTTTAAACAATATTTTCTTTACATTTTAAATAAGATTTTGAAATTGGTAAATGGTCCTCTAAAAAATTGACAAAAGTAAAGCCTCCTGTTTTTAGATTATTTAGGGCTGGTTTTAAAGTTTTTGTAAATATAAAAGCCGAGATATTATTCAAACCAAACGGTAAACAGTTTAATTAATATAAAAAAGTTCTGTACTTAAATTTTAAATATTTTTTAGAATTTTAATGAACAGGAATAGCAAAATAGACAACTTTTAAATCTATTTTTGCCATAACCCTTGAAAATGAGCTTGAGGACTGACCTATTATAGTCTTCCAGCTTAAAATATGTGGCTTCTATAAAGCAATTCAATTGTTTTAAATTCAAAACAAAATCTCTGATTTCCGTCCTTTTTGGGCACAAAAAACTACGAAAAATAAATTGTCCTTTTGTATGTGAAGAAGGAGAAATAGTAATTTTTAATTACTTTTCAAGTATTTTTTTTTTTTTTTTTTTTTTGTTTTTGGTCTATGAGAACTTTTGGTGCTCTCTCTTCAGAGGGCGTTGTTTTAAATAAAATATTAAAACCTTAGACCCAACTTAAAACTTTCTTATCTGAAGTAATCCCTTTCCATATTTTAATACAGTTAGCAATATTACCCTATTAATTTTTATTGACCTTTAGTATGACATCCTGGTTGTTCTCATTTGCTTTTGGTACTGCTGTCTGTTCGATTGTTTGTATCTCGATGCTAGTAGAGGGTCATTTGAGTACTGACTTTGTCCAAATCTTGGTCTGCTCAAGGTTGGATTGAAGTTTAAACGCTGCTGATTAAAGTTGCTAGATTCTGAAAGAACTCTTGATGGATGCTGAGTGGAAACAGCAGCTTGGCTTTGTGGTACAGTTTTTGGATAAACAGTGGTCTTTTGTGGCTTCGTAATGACTTCGAGATGACTTAATAAAGCTGATTTTGTATCTTTGTTTAATATTTTTGACAAAACCAAACAAAAATTTATTGTAAGTACACTTACTAACTTTGTAATATCAAGGTAGACGATAAAAATCAATGCAGAATGTGCAAAAAATAGTTAAATATATTTTATTCTATTCTAAACTTCTCGGCTACTATAAGTAACTCTGCGAAATAGGAGTAGCTCAAAATAAAGATTTTCTGGGCTACTAAAAAAAAGTACCCTCTTCTAGTTTTATTGTTTGAGGACAAACCAAACAAACATTTAATGAAAGCAGTAAACTTACTACCCTCGTAATATGAAATCTAGCCAAAATGTGCACAAAGTAGTTGAATAAATACATTTTATTGTATTCTAAACTTCTGGGCTACATTAGAGTACCTCGGAGAAATAGAAGCAGATAAAATAATCATAAAGATTGTCTGGGCTGCTAAAAAGTACCCTCTGCTGTAATTTTATTGTTTGAAGACAAACCAAACAAAAAGCTTGGTGTAATTAAACTTGCTTGTAATCTTAAATCGAAGTAGAATTTAAAAAAGTAGTGAAATAAATATAATTATATTGTATTCCAAACTGCTGGGCTACTGTAAAAATACCTCTGAGAAATAGAAGCAGATAAAATGATCATAAAGATCGTCTAGGCTACTAAAAAATACCTCTGCTCTAGTTTTATTGTTTGAACACAAAACCAAACAAATAATTTAGTGCAAGTAAACTTGCTTGTAACGTGAAATCGAAGTAAAATTTACAAAAGCAGTTAAACTAATATATTTTGTTCTATTCTAAACTTCTGGACTACTGTAGAGTACCTCTGAAAAATAGAGGCAGGTCAAATAATCATAAAGATTTTTTGGGCTGCTTAAAAACACCCCTGCTCTAATTTTATTGGTAAACCCTTTATTTTGTTCTATTTTAAACCTTTGGTCTATAATTTTATTGTTAAACCCCTAATAATTTAGTCTGTATTACTTTGGGCTACCTTAAGTTATCCTTATTGACACAAACAATATAAATTTTTGCATAATATCATGTCTGTCGGACATTTTGCTACAAAATAAACATTAATAGGAAAATCAGAGCAGTGTGGCAACATAGCGCCTGTTACATCTCTGTGTGTTTTGACAAATACTATTGACGTTTTGAGTATTTCGAATAGGGAAGAAGGCGAGATATAGTAACTATGACAACAGAGAAAATATATTGATAACAACAAAATAGGACCCCAAGTTTGAATTTGATTAAAATTGTCATTTCGTAAATATTAAATATTTATAGTTCGATCTATTCACACATAATTTAATTTATCTAACATAAAATAATTCAAAAATATCTTATAAATAACTTGGTCTTTTGGGATAAAACCCAAAAATATCATATAAATACCTTAACTGTACCAGTTTCTGTTGCAAATTTTCATATTTCCGCCTCTTTCGGGATACATAATTATTCTCTGATGACTTTTGTTGTATTTTAAACACTTTCTAATAATTTTTATAAAACTATTTGGAAACCACTTGTGATCAGTACAGGCACAGAAAAAAAACAGTGATGAGCGGACGTCACTTGTCAAGAAGCTTAATAATCTTCTTTTTCTTCTTCTGCTTCTTTAAACTGTGATCAGCGGCCCGAAAAGACCACTACCATAAGTACAAATGTTCGAAATGTTATGTGAAGGACAATTTATAATTCGCCCTGAGATTGAAAACATATTGATATGTGATCTGGTTAATTAATTGGATTAGTATTAATACATTGATTAAATTAAGTAACATATAAGAATATTATCTCATATCAATAATCAAGATCACATCAATATATAATATATAGATATAATCAGTACCCTTTTACCTTACGGTGTTGGGTATACAATTTCTACATTATAATTAATAGTGTCCATACTAATTATTTACAAACTTTTTCCATTCTTTTCGATTTTTCGCCACTTTGGTTACCTCTCTCAATGTTATTCTTTTCTTCTCTAGTACATATTCTTCTTACTACCCCATCCCATATTGTTCTTGGTCGTCCTTTTGCTTCCCAAACCTTCCTCACTGGTCTCATCTTGTCCATTCTTCGCAAGTGTCCCCACCAACTAATTGTCTTTTTTCAATGTAGTCCAAAGTAGCTTCTATGTTTAGATCTTCTCGTATATCAGTATTTTTTAATCTATCATGTCTGGTTACACGCTTAACTCTTCTTAGATATTTCATCTCGACTACTTGAATTCTGCTTTTTTGTCTTTCATCTAACACCCACGTTTCACATCCGTAGGTTAATATAAGTCTGAATATCGTCTTGAACACGTTAATTTTTGTCTTTTGTGTTATTTCGCTTTGGTTGATAAATTTCTGGTTCATTTCATTATGAAGCTTCATTGTGCTGTCTATCCTATTATTGATTTCTTACTTAGTTCTTCCTGTTGCATCTATTTCCACCCCTAGACATTGAAACGATCTTACTTGCTCTATGTTAACATCATGAATTACTATATTTAATATCTCTGCGGTTTCATCATTGACCATTTTGTTTTTGTTTTGTTTATTGTCATGTCACATTCTTCTAAAACTTCGTTGAAGATAGTTAGATTGTACTGTAGGTTGTTTCTATTGTCCGCTATTATTACTACACATCATCAGCAAAAGCTCCTTCAGATATTTCTATTTTTTGTAAATTTCTATGTCCTACATAATATAATTTTTTAGCTTTTGCTCTATATTTCTTCATGATCTCGTCTAAGTATATGTTAAATAATAACGGACTCAGTCCACCCCCTTGTCTTAGTCCCTTACTCGTTGTAATGGTTCTGTCATGTTATTTCTTATGATGTAGTTCTGGTTTGTATGTATATATGTTATAGTCAAAGCCCGAATTTGAGGCACTCCTAGGTTTGACTAGGCAATCCTCAGGTCTGACTGATGGTCTTAGTCAAAACCCGAAATAAATTACAGTTTCGGCCTTTGACTAGTCAATCCTAGGAGAGGCTAAGTTGGTCAGGCAAAAGTCGAAATTTAATTTTATGAAATCGTGGTTTGACTAGTCAAACCCCGATCAGCTATTAAAATGTCGTAATTTGTTAGAATACGTTTAATAAAACGCCATTTTTTAATTTAAATATTTATTATTTTTATATTGTCGTAATTAAAATAAAAAACTAGTGTTTATTCTCACATGTTGAGGCATTATGGCATTTAGAGTTGCACAGTGCATTAGATCTTTTACACTTACATGACTTTGAAGAGCATTTCTTATGGTCAGGGGACGATTGCGCCGTTAGTACCTGTTATAATCCGGTCTCGATAAAGGGTCTTATAAGCTGTAGGCACGATTGCGCCGGTGGCAGATTTAATCATTTGGGTACGGGACGAAGTTTTTATTTCCCCCATGCTAATATTTTGCACTTAATATTATGTTTTAATACAAAATCAAACCAATCTCTACGTTAAACTAAATAGTATTCACCCAAATATAATTTCGAACAAAAAATATAAAGGACACTTATTTCTTATTATTAAGAAGTTATTACGAGCATTAATTGAAAAACAAATGTGAAATATGTAGATGGATTTTTTAAAGTCCTTCATTTCACTACCGTAGTAAAATGCAGTTTTAATTTAATTAATTAGGTGTAGATACGAGTATACATATATACATAAGACCGTATGTGTAATTGTATATTCTTGAAATTAATTCTTGTAGTTTCTTAATATATTAAGGTACAGTAGTACAGCCACAACCAACAAGGAAGACATTAAAATATTACAACAAGACGGGAGGTGGCGCAATCATACCCTGGGATTAGCGGCTATCTGAATTAGTTTGGCGCAATCGTGCCATCAGCTGAACGTACCTCAGGTAAAATCGGCGTAATCGTCCCATACCCTTTCTTATTGCAGTAGCATTTTATAAAACCTTGTCCTCCAAAGTTAGAATCTTTTGTACTAATTTCTCTTAGAGACAGCTTAACGTCTGGAACATCTTCGAAATTAAGAAAATTCTCTTTGCATTCTCTTACTTGATTTATTGAAAAAGTGTGTTTATTGTTCCGTATTTCGTACCAACTCTATATATAACTCTATATGTTTTATCTTTTGATATGATACCCAAAATATTTCGTGCATCTCCTTTGACTCTATCAAAGCTGGGGAAATTGGAGGAGTTTTTTTTTCACTTGATTGTGTCATAGAATTACCCTGGGCATGAAGACCTTCAATCGCCTTTCCTTAATTTCTTTTAATCTTTTCTGTCTGTGAACAACGCATGCATGTAACTTTTCTTTCGAAACCTTCATAGTATCATCAGTAATCAAATAAGATAATGCAAAGAGAATTTTCCTAATTTCCAAGATGTTCCAGACGTTAAGCTGTCTCTAAGAGAAATTAGTACAAAAGATTCTAAATTTGGAGGACAAGGTTTTATAAAATGCTACAGCAATAAGAAAGGCTCTTCAAAATTATGTAAGTGTAAAAGGTCTAACTCACTGTGCAACTCTAAATGCCATAATGCCTCAACATGTGAGAATAAACACTAATTTTTTAATTTTTATTACGACAATATAAAAATAATAAACACTAAAATTAAAAAAATGGCGTTTTATTAAACGTAATCTAACAAATATCGACAATTTAATAGCTGATCGGGGTTTGCCTAGTCAAACCCCGATTTCATAAAATAAAATTTCGACCTTTTCCTGACCAACTTAGTCTATCCTAGGATTGACTAGTCAACGGCCGAAACTGTAATTTATTTCGGGCTTTGACTAAGACCGTCAGTTACACCTGAGGATTGCCTAATCAAACCTAGGGGGGTCTGAAATTCGGGCTTTGACTATAACATATATATTGAATTATTCTTATAAACTTGTAATTGACGGCTCTATCTTTTAGAATGTTCCACAGTTTATTCCTTGTAATTCGATCAATGGCTTTTTCGATATCTACGAAGCATAATACATTTTCGTTTGTTGTTCTAGGAATTTTTCCACCAACTGCTTGTTTGTAAATATGTATGTGATCTTGTGTTCTGCGTCCTTTCCTAAAACCACTTTGTGATTTTTCCATGTTGCATTCAACTATTCCTGTTAATCTTTTAATTATTAGCTCATTGTGTTGCTCTGGTAGATATTTTCGAACGTTTTAATTATTCATAGAGTTACCTCCCTCGCGTACAATAAATGGATAACGTCTTTTAATTTTAACCTGACAAATGCCTTTTTAAGGTCAACGAAACATAAGTATGCCGGTTTCTTGTATTCTGACGATTTCTTTTGAACCTGCCTCATAATAAATATAGCGTCGGTGCATGATCTTCCTGGCCTAAAATCTTGTTTTTCTTCTGGTAATTTTATACATAATTGCTTTCATTTTGTTATCAGTTTGGTCGTTAATTTTAGTGTTGTGTTTAATAAATTAATTCCTCTGTAATTTTTCGGGTTCAATTTTTCTCCCCTTTTGAAGAGAGGTATTAGGATGCTTGATATCTCCATTCTTGTGGTATTCTGTTTTGTTCTATTATTTTTTGGATTAGTTTTAATAGTTGTTTGTTCAGATCTTGTCCTCCGTACTTTAGTAGTTCATTCGATATTCTGTCCTTTCCTGGTGATTTTCTATTTTTTTATTTCCTTAATGCTTCCGTTACCTCTGCTTCTTCAATGTTTATTTCTTCGTTTGTTGTCACTTCAGGTGTTGGTGGTTCGTTATCGTCACCTTTAGCAAACAGAGATCGAAAATTATCTGCAAAAGTGTTCTCCTGAATGTATTTCGTTTTTATTAGTTCGTTCATCTCTTTTCTTTGTCCTCTGATCATTCTTCATATTCCCTTTTGTGTTCCGTAGAAGTCGTGTTGCATCTGTTTTGAAAAGCGCTCCCAGTGTTATCTTTTTGTTTATCTGACCAAAGTGTTCGGTTCGTTTTTAATTCGTTTATAGTGGTTGTATGCCTGTTGCGTTTGTTTTGTTCTGTAAAAGGATTTTTTCTTTTGTTAACATTTTATCTTCACTTCCTCTCGAAACCATGGGGTTTTCTTTTTTGATATATAGGGTGATTAATTAGTGGGGCAAAGCGCAATAGATCCGCTATAGTAATAGATAGCAATAAACGTTAATAACAAAAATTGTAGCCAACTTTAAGCTTTACATTAAAATATTAGTTAGGTTAAAATTAGTTACAGGGCGTTCGATAACACAGTGGCAGACCAAATTTATGTTGTATTAAATGGAACACCCTATATTTTATTTTATATTCGAAACTCAACTTTTCCATCACAAAAATATAAAGCTTTGCTATGTTATACAGGGTATTTACAAAATTACAACCAATTTTATATGAAAATCGTAACAAGTTCGACTAGCTGTATAAATAAGAATACGCACAACAGAAATTGTTTATTGGTGCCATATTTCTTTATGTATTGTCAAATTTTTTAAAAATGGTTCATATTGCTAATTTTATTTATATCAAATACAGGCTAAGTCAAGACGCAAGTACATTATTTTCTCAGTGATTTTAAGTGGAACTTTTGACTCACCCTGTATTTGATATAAAGAAAATTAGCAATATCAACAATTTGAGGAAGTCGAACTTATAACGATTTCCATATAAAATTGGTTATATAACTTTGTAAATACCCTATATAACATAACAAACGTTTATAAACTGCTCGTCAAAAGTTAGGGATATAGAAAATTCTGCTGAATTTTTATAGTAGATTTTTTCGTGAACAGATTAACGGATTCCGGTAATTTTTTTTATTATTTTAGACTTCTTTAGCATTTATACAGTTATGCAAAGGTTTACTCAAACTTTTTTTTGTACTTATACCGGGTGGAAGAAAAGAAATGATTTTCTTATGTTAAGTTTGAGACGCCCTGTAGAGAGGACGAGGTACAAATGGGAGTGTATATCGAAATCGTATTGTAGTCTTATGTTTTGTGAACATTTTATTTTTTAAATGTCCCTGATATCTTTGGAAATAAAAACAATAGACGGTTTTGTAATTTAACATGTGTTTTAACCGAAACAAAAGTTTGAGACACCTTGTAGGGAGAAAAAGGCACAAAGGTGAGTATACCTCGATATTTTGTTGTAGGCTCATATTTTGTGAATATTCTGTTTTTTAATTTCTCTGATATCTTTAATAACAAAGAAGCTAGACGATATTACTCTTTAATATGTGTTTTAACTGACGACATCCGTCGCATCACACATGTGAAACAGTCATAGAAAAACATATTAAAGAGTAATACCGTCTAGTTTCTTTGTTATTAAAGATATCAGAAAAATTAAAAAAATAAAATATTCAAAAAATATTAGACTACAACATAATATCGGGGTATACTCACCTTTATGCCTTTTTCTAACTACAAGGTGTCTCAAACTTTTGTTTCGGTTAAAACACATGTTAAATTACAAAACCGTCTATTTTTTTTGTTTCTAAGGATATCAGGGACATTCAAACAACAGCATGTTTACAAAACATAAGACTACAATATTATTCTTATGTATACTCACATTTGTACCTCGTTCTCCCTACAGGGTGTCTCAAACTTAACATAAGAAAAACATATTTTTTTCTTCCACCCGGTATAAGTACAGAAAATAAGTTTGAGTAAACCTTTGCCCAACTGTGTAAATACTAAAGAAAAGACTAAAATAAAAAAAAAATAGCGGAATCCGTCTGTTCGCGAAAAAATCAACTATGAAAATCAGCATAATTTTCTATATCCCTAACTTTTGACGAGCAGTTTATTTGTGTGATTGGGAAGTTAACATAATTTCGAATATAAAATAAAATATAAGGTGTTCTACTTAAAAAAATATATAAATTTGGTCTGCCATTGTGTTATCGAACACCCTGTAACATTCTAACTAATTTTGTAATGCGAAGCTCAAAGTTGGCCACAATTTTTGTTATTAACTTTTATTTCTATCTATTACTATAGCCGATCTATTGAGCTTTACCCCACTAATCAATAACCTGTATATTAATATTCGATACTTTTCTCTCTCCAAGTGATTCTGTTGCTGCCTTAATTATGTTACTTTTGAGTTTTTCCCAGTTTTCCTCCATGTTATCGTTTTCTAATATTCCATTCTCAACAATCTTCTCTGATATTCTTTTTCCGTGTAAGTATTCCGTGGATTCAATATTTAGTCCTTCGACTATGATTTTTGTTTTTATTGGTGCCACTCTCTTAGATGTGAAGTATTATGCGGTGATTCTAATTTAACATAGTACTAGGCTGTGGTCACTACTTACATCTGCTGAGTTTAGGCATTTTACGTCGATTATTTTTGATGGATGTATATCTCTGTTAGTTACAACATAATCTATCATAGATCTTTGTCCACGGGTGTTATTGAATGAATATTTGTGTTGGTCTTTGTGGTCAAAAAAGGTGTTGTTTATTCGAAGTTCGTTATTCGTGCAGAAGTTTATCATCAGTTCTCCATTTTCGTTTTTGACATTCTCATTGTGATTTTGTTTCATTCCGGGTATTACTTGGTTGCCTATTCTAGCATTAAAATCCCCAAATAGATATCAACTTTCCTTTAACTTGATCTACTACTTGTTGCAATTGATCGTAGAATATTTCCCGTGTTGTTTGAGGCTCATTATTTTCTGGGCCGTATACTCCGATGATGTTCAGAAAAAGGGAAAAAATGTTATAATAATTTAGTTACGTATGAAATGATTTTTTTCAAAGTAGGCTTTGAAAACTAACAATGAGTTTAATGTGTTCTAGAAGTAACTTGCCCATTAATTTCATTTTTTGTTAGAAAAATATCTAGAAGAAAAACTTTTTGTAATTTGAAATGGTCGTATGCGCCACCTAATTTGCATTTTTGAGATTATGTATTGTTGTATTTTCTTCTATTAATTTTTTATGTTTACAGTTTATCGTCAGTCTTTTGTTTTCAAAATTCCCAAAATGTACCTAATTATTGTTATTATGTACATGTACGTTGCAGTAACTTTTTCTGTGTTTTGGGTAATATATAATAGAACTAGTATGCTGCGTCATTTTTTTTCACCCAATTTTGAAAAAATGTGAAAACTTAGAATTATCCACGTCCGTCTGTCTTTAAACACAACTCTTCCGTCACTATACCATGTAGAATGACAAATGAGGTGTCAAATGAAAGCTTATAATCCAATAATGGTACTAAAGGTGAGAAATTTGACCTAGAACTTCTGGTTTTAGAAAAGCAACCAGAAGTAGTGTTTTAAAGTCACCGAAATAGTATAAGCAATATATCATTGGACGTGCCTTAGCAAGATGAGTAAAAATGGAAAATTTTGGTTTTAATATCATTTCCGGTTAAAAAGTTCTAACCGGAAGTTGAAACCTCTATACTCTGGGTATAGAGATTTTTGAAGAGGAGAACTGAATAAAGATGGGTAAAATAAATGATAAGAGATTTAAGAAGACAAGAAGAGGGGCTTCGCTCAGGAAAAAAAAATTAAAAGGGCAGAGAGACACTAAATCTCAAGTGAGTATTCGGGCTAGCTTCAATACACCGAATATTGGCTTTGGAGATATAAGAAAAAAATTTGGTAATGAAATGATAGTAACTAGGAAGAAAATGAGACTGTTAATACAAAAATGGAAGGAAAATAGATAAGAATGCTAGAGATAAAATAATATCGAGTTACAACAAAGAAAGAAGAAGAAAAAAGGGCGCCAACTCGAACGAACAACTCGGCTCTCAGAACCAAGAAGTTGGACAGGTTCGAGATTTTGAAATAACGAACAACAGGAACTCTATGACACTGGTTACAACCACCTGAAATACAAAATACTAAATACTGATCTTGTCTTGCTATGTTATATACTGGTAATACAGACTGAAATAAAACACCAACCTTAATACATACAAATATATTAATGATAAATGTTAAATACTAACAATTTACATATAACGCAACGTGATAACAGTGATAGTGGATGGGGAAAAGATCAAATAGGACCGCAAAGGCCACTTAACAAGCAATTATCCACTATCACTGGGCAAGCAAAGGTATTAAAATCAAAATCCAAAGCAAAAGTCCGTCAGAATAGCACTAAGTCCTTACAACTAAAAAGTTAGTAATTATTTCCTAAATTGAACTACGCTAGAGTGATATCCACAACAAGAACGCTACGGTTACCAAAAATAATAAAGATCTCACCTAGCAAAAACACTAATAAGTAAATATATAATAAGTTATATAAATGAGTTATATAAATGAGTTATATAAATGAGTGATATAAATGAGTTGTATAAATGAGTTGGTCAGTTACTCTTTATATACAATGTAAAAACCAACAAGACATATTCCCTATTTGAAATCCGCGACAAGCCTTTAACGACCCCTTCCCTATCAAATTTTTAAGCTACAATTATTATTTATAATGATTATTGAACAAGACCTAATTTTATTTATTGGAAACTACTACTTATATTAAATCAAAAAAAAAACCAACGACTTAAAACCCTATCTATCAAGAAATATGTACATAGTTTACCTCAATTGTATGCATACAAGAAGTTTACAGTGCAAGCAACTATAGAGTACCCAAAATATGTAAATAATAAGATTAAACAACTTATCTTAACCACAGTTCCTATTTAAAAAGGTCCAGATAGGAATGAATTTCCTCTTGGCACGGCAAAAACTAGTGGGCTGCTGTGGTGATAAATCTAATCCTGGATGTTGTGAAATAGGTACTATCCAATCCAATCAAAAGTAACTCTAGGGGTAACCCATACCCTAGCTGCTTACAGTAACTGGCACATATTTATATGATGGCACATTAAATGATGATCCAATTTATATAAATTGACTAGGCTAAGTGTCTATGTGACAAGTAGCTAAGGGACGGAATCTAAAATAAATTTTATCAATTTAATTACATTATTTATAACACTATGTGTAGACAGCACAGGGTCACTGCACTGGAAACCAAAACAAAAAAACTCAGGTTAGGTATACATATGTCATGTCAAACTGAAACTAATTCAAATCATCAAATCAGACATGGCAGGGACATGCGCATGACATGTCTGATATTCGTTAAAACTTTTTTATATTATTACCTCAAAAAAAACCTAGAGCAAAAAGTCTAAACATTTAAATTATTTCTTAACTGAAATTAATATCTACAGATAACGAACGAGATATCTAGGATGGTGAATTTGATTTTATAATGAAGAAATAAAGAGAAATATATCAATATACTAACTTGAGCAAAGCAACACATCGGCGGTATTATAACCTTTTTCCTTTCTTGTAAATAAGTCTCCAGATATAACTACTGCTTGATTATTATTAGTATGGGTTATTGGCTGATGTTCGAGGTCTTTTAGTTATATATTTTCCCAATTTTGCCCAAACTCCGTCACCTAAGTAATGACGATGTGTTGCCTCTTTGCGAGTTCGTGACCAACTAAACTAGAAATCGACAATCATCGATTTTCTTTCTATTGGCGCGCCTGTGCACCGAAAAATCGTTGTTTGATCTTCGCGGGCGTCACCCAAGGATTTTGTAGAGGGGTATATTTTAATCCAATTTTAATTAAAGTAATTTAATTAGTTGCGTGATCGCTACATTCTCCCTCTTCTCCAGCAAAAAAAGGAAAACTCTACAAGTTTCCTTTTTTTTTATTTTCCAGAACTAACTGACGCTAGGCGAACCTGAGGATGGACACGGTAAAGGAGAAACGTTGTGGTATAAAACCATAATTATGGTAGGCTCAACAGCCATACTATTTGCTGAGGAGTCAGAACAAAAATCAGGACGAAGTCATACAGACAGTATAGAGGCCACGCGAGATATCTTTAATGGTATTTGCAGAAAGTATAGAACATAGAAGGGATGTGTAACTAACCGACATACGTAACTGACTGACATAAGTTATTCAACAAGATAATTTACTTTAATTTAGTAAAACCAAAGATAGAGAAAAACAAATAATTACGCGTTAATCACTAACATTCTAAATATAATTATACAACCTTATAGAGTAAGTTAACTCTTAACACTACTTACTATCTACATTCTCAAGTGTTAGTAAGCCCATGATTAAAACTAAATTACAGGTGTGTATTAACAACCCTTAACACAATATAACTAAGAACCATAAACAACAATTAACCTAAACGCATCCTATTAACTTTACCCAACATTGACACTAGAGCGAACAAATTCTATTAATCACCCCAGAATTCAATGAGGGACTAATTCATTAGGACCAGTTAAAACTACATTACTACAAACCTAAACATATATGATATGGTTCCGAATATCAACATCTAAAACTCAAGGTAAAAGATAATCCATAACGTCTACTTGCTTTCGTAGCGATAGGAAGACACAATCTAGGTAAAGATACTAGCAAGCGCACTATACGCATAGTATAGGGTATGCTAAAAGGTAAAGATACTGGCAAGCCCGCATCTACTCGTGGTAGAGGGTATGCACAAAAGGTAAAAGGTAATAAAAATCCTAAGTGTAATACCTAAACTGTACTATTGACGTGGTCCAATTCTTTACTCACGACAAGCACAGAGAAGGACAGATTCTTAGGACTTTATAATAATCAAGATAACGATAAGATATACATTCAATCAAGATATAGATAAGTGATAAACTCATCAAGGTAAAGGTACGAGATAAACTCAAACTAAAGGTAAAGATAAACTCACTTCAGGTAAAGGTAAAGATAAACTCACATCTACCTTTTCATATTTAAGGTAGAAGAACATCTACTAACATAATGCTCAGTAGGGAGACAAATAAGGTAACTCACATACTCACATCCACTAATCCAAGCAAGTGGTAGAGACAGGTAACCAAACTTACGGTAATAAGATATGTTAAAACACAAATCATTTAAAAGATAACAGCATAGGAGATGACAACCAAGTTAAACAGACTGACTTACTGCTGAATATCAGAACGATCCAATTCTACATGACACATTCTAATTTCAACCTAAGAGATACTCTAGGAACAACTTATAGATATTAATATATTTTTGAGCCAAGTGAAGTGCCCAAGTCCAGGGTGATCAGTCCTGAACCCACGCTAAACCCTGACACAGTAAGTAAGTGAATGCATAAGCTTTATGGCCATGGTCCACGAGCTCATGCAACCGTCAATCAAAGAAAATATTATAGAAACGGTTTCCTAACTATCCCTATAAATATCTATCTAACCCAGAATTCAAGATGGGGAAAATTCCCATTATCCATCCTGCACTCCTATGATATATAGTTTGGACTTTCAAGAGACAACCAACAGCAAAATGAACAAGTCCATAAACTAAGATATTAACCAACATTAAGATAAGATAAAAGGCACAACAAACAGAAATTAACCAGGTAAACAAAATAGATAGACATATCTTAAATAACAAACTGGCCCTCACAATTTAATCTTCATCTGAAGATGAACCATCAGAATTATCAGACAAGTTATGTGGACCTACAGTCTTATCCTCAAGTAAATCTTTGACATGAAACCTTCCTAGTTTCCTGCCGGTGGAAGTTTCCTTCAACTCATAAATCAAAGGGGAGATAACCTTAATAACAGTGAAAGGTATGTATTTTTGACACAACTTGGCAGATTGGAAATTCACTTTATCTGACTTGACAAAATTTTTCTTCAGAACGGAATCTCCGACTCTGAACGATAAGGCTCGCTTTCTCAGGTCATAACGGCACTTATTTCTGTCATAAGATGCTTTCAAACGTTTGCGAACATTTACATATATGTCAGGAAGATGCTGAATATCTTCTAAGCGGTGTAACTTATCTGATATTGCAGGAAAATTAGTGGCATTTTCTGAGATTTTACCAAAATAATCACCAGAAAGAGGAACCTGACGACCAAACATTAAGTATGATGGAGGACATTTGGTTATTTCGTGAGAAGAGGTCCTGATAGCTTGTACTACAGAGTGGGTATGAGTATCCCAAGCTCTCTGATCAGGAAATGAATATGATCTTAAGGAAGTAACGATAGATTTGTTTACTCTTTCAGTATGATTAATTTGAGGATGATAGTGCGCATTGTACCAGATCTTTTGTACATTATATTTAGACATGAGATCACGAAAAGCCTTGGCTGTGAACTGGGGTCCATTATCGCAAGACACGATCTGTGGAACACCATAAATTAGGAAAACTTCATTCTCTAGATACTTGATAATGGCTGAAGTAGTTGCTTTAGACATAGTATGCACCAAAGGAAATTTTGTAAAATAATCAACAACTACTAAGGCATATTGAGCACCTTTATACGACCTAGGATAAGGACCAATAAAATCTAAAGATATAAGTTGGAATGGAAAATCAATCCGTCGATAATTACCCATTAAACCTGGTTGTGGAAGATTTGTCGACTTACACGTAGCACAAATTTTGCATCGAGCGAGATAACTACGAATAGTCTGACGCATCTTCGGCCAGTAATACAGTTCAGATATACGACAGAAAGTTTTGTAGAAGCCAAAATGAGCTGCAGTAGGATGGTCATGAAAAGTGGCCAAAAACCTCTGCCCTATTTGCTGTTGGAACGACTATCTTCCATTCCGACATTCCAGTAATGGCATCCATAGAACTTAACACATGTTTATACAACACACCATGCTCAACTTTAAAATCAAGAAATTTACCTGGAACATTCTGGACATCATACAACATTTGTCGATACCAGTCATCTGGTTGTAAAGTAGATAAATCTAACAAGTTAATATCAAAAGTTCTAGATAGTGCATCAGCGACTACTACACCTGCAGCTTTACGATGAACAATTTTATAATCATATTGTGCCAATTTTAAAATCCACCTAGCCAAACGAGGAGATGGGTTCTTCATACTCTGTAACCACACCAAACTACTATGGTCAGTTATGACCGTAAACGAACGACCTTCCAGAAAATATCTGAAATGTTCAATACCCGTAATTATAGCTAACAACTCTTTTTCGGTTGTAGTATAATTTTTCTGGGCTTTGTTTAATTTCCTGCTTGTATAGGCTATAGGGTGTTCCCCTCCATCGACAATTTGATAGAGTACACCACCAGATGCTGTGTTTGAACAATCAGTCATCAAATAGAAAGACTTAGTGAAATCTGGGGCTACCATAACTGGGGAGTTGGTGAGAGCCTCCTTGATTTTAATGAAAGCTTCATTAGCTTCAGGAGTCCACACAATGTTTTGTCCCTTTTTCCTATTTTGAAGTAAGTCAGTAATAGGGGACAACAAGGTAGAATAAGACTTAACAAACTTTTTATAGTAACCCACCATTCCTAAAAATCGACGAACCTGGGTGGTATTTTTAGGCACAGGAAAATCACGAATAGCTGACACCTTGTCAGGGTCAGTATGTAGGCCGTGAGAATCAACAACATATCCTAAAAACTTAATAGAATCACGACAAAAGCTGCTTTTATCTAAGTTAATAGTCAAATTTGCATCTTTGAGACGCTGAAACAACTGTTGCAATACAGAGATATGAGTGTCGAAATCAGGAGTAATGACTAGAATATCATCAAGATAATATTGACAATAGGGATCTAAAGCAGGACCTATTACCAAATCCATTAATCTACACATAGTCTGGGGAGCAGACACCAGACCAAAAGGCATTGTAGTAAACTGGTACAATCCTTTGCCACTTACTGCAAAAGCCGTAAGTTTCTTACTCTCTTCGCTTAATGGGATCTGTAGAAATGCCTTCTTTAAGTCGATGGATGAAATGTATTTAGCATTTTGTAGCTTGGTGAGGATGATATCTATACGAGGTATAGGATAGGCATCCCTATTCATCGTAATGCTGTTAAGTTTACGTCCGTCAAAACAGACACGAAAAGTCCCATCCTTCTTCTTTGTCATCCATAAGGGACTACAAAAGCTAGAGGAGCTCTGCTCGATAATACCAAGCTTAAGCATTTCATCCACCTCCTTAACTAAGCTCTCATGCCAGGTTTGAGGCAATGGATACTGGTATTGTCTGAAGGGCTTAGACGAACCCACATCAATGTGATGTTCGATGAGATGAGTTCTGCCTAACTGATTCTTCGAAGAGATAGAAGAGAAGGATTTGATGACATTATTCAACTGCTCTAACTCCTGAGCATTAAGTCTACTCATATCTTTACCTGCATCAACGCAAGAGATATTAAAAGAACAGACAGATAAAGAAAATTCAGAAAAATTCAATTCACTATTAAAAGTTTTCAGAAAATCCATCCCTAGGATAACTGAATTCTTAACAGAAGGTATAACAAAAAATGTAATCATCCTTTTACATGAACTAACAGAAATCTCAGTTGTGAACTGACCTAAAATTGGTTGGACCTGACCATCAGCTGTAGTCACTTGCAAACTCTCATCCATTCCTATCTTAACATTAGAATTCTGGAGAAATTCCAGACCTAAAGAACCTAAAATAGAGATATTGGACCCTGTGTCCAGTAAAGCTAAACAAGAATGTCCTAAGATAGATATTTCAAGGTATGGACGATTATCCTTGTTTTTTCTAACTAATAATGAATTAATGTCAATATCAATGAGGGAAGATAAGGGATTACTTGGAGAAACTACAGAAGAATCACAAAGGTCATGGTCAACTAACGTCCTCTTTTCGGTTGGTATCTGCCGTTCCGTGGTCTTTTGTCTTTCGGTGGAGGTTGGGATGTTTGGGTGGTTGAGACATGGGCCTCCTGACTCGAGAAACTGCTTCCTGGGTTTTGAGGATTTTCTAGGGTATTCCCTGTATTTTGATGAGGAGTGGAAGCCAGGGGAGACGACCCACCCCTTCTGTCGTTTCCCGAACAGAATTCGCACTCAAACTTACGGACTCCTTGATGTCCACACCCATAGCAAAACAACCCTCTCGGTTCAGAACAGTCAAAATACCCATGTCCTGGCTGACGACAATTCCAACAGGTAATTCTGGAGTTAAAAGCAGCTACATTACCAGACCGGGAATAATTTGGCCTACCAGAATAGGAAGATTCGTTGTTTCTAACGCTTGACCGACTAGGGACACTAGATATAGGTTCAGAAGACCATGACAAAACTTCTTCTAACCTCTTACATTTTTCTGTAAGGTCAGCAATCGAGAGAATGTCAGTGAGTGCCAGACTAGGATGATAAGACGGCAACAAATTTTTCTTAATGATTCTCACTATATGGGACTCAGAAAGAGGGACTTCCAAACGTTTACACAAACTGACAACTTCATTGATGAAGATGGTGACTTTCTCCTGGGGAGCTTGTTTCCGGGATTTAATTTCGTCTAATAAGTTGTCTTCATAGTGGTAAGGAAGAAAATCAGACTTAAGTTTGGCAACTAACTCTTGCCATGAAGTAAAACTACCTCGATTATTGAGGTACCAAGTAAAGGCTGAATCGTTAAAAAGATCACCTGCTGATGAAAAGCACTCATCTTCACTGTTCCCACGCGCTAGACGCAGACATTCTATTTTCTCTAAGAAACTAACAACATTTTCATTCGAACCACCAGAAAAATGTACACCCCATTTATGAATTGGAGCTGACTTAAAGAAAGGAAATGAATTAACCGAAACACTAGGGTTATGAGGAGTGGAGTGAGCCTGTGGAGTTACTTTAAACTCAAGTTCTCCTTCCAGATTAAGTATCTTGAAGTTAAGAGACTTCTTGATGGCATTCTCTTCCTCGGTTACTGACTCTAACAAATGAACCCTACCTGAAACATGACCTAAACGGGAAGTCAAGCGACCATATAAAACATCACTATGGGAGCCAACAAAAGAGCTAATTTGGGTCTTCAAATCTGCAAGGGTAGCTTCTATTTCACGGACCTCATCACTAAAATTTAGTTGGAAAGCTGACAGAACAGCATGAATCCGATTTGCTGAAGCTTGCTTTAACGCACCTGTCAATACGATCACTTTAGCCCTATCAGTAGTTAGCGATGGATCAGCTAACTGACGAATTTTCAACTCGTAATCCAATTCAGGGGTTGACAGATGTTCTGCCTTAAAAGATGCCATTACACACCACTGGGAAGTAAACACGAGAATGAGATAAAATGTAAGTAGGTAAAGTTTAACTTACTCTCTGTCCTCAAGTTAATGTTCTGAGTCGATACCTATACCAGCAATATTTATTTGTTTGGTCCAGTCGTGAAATCCGATGAAATGTACTGCTACACTCCCGATAAACCTAAAATTGAATAATACTTTTAATTCAAGGTAGTGATTCACTATTAATGCTACTCCGGACTTGTAAACATCGATGAGATTGTTAAATTCAAGATATTTAAATTTTTAATTTTAATTTAATTTATTATTAATACCAAAATAGTTCTTTAACCAATCAAAACAAAGCGATTTATTCAGTCAACACAGTATACCATAGCAAAACAAGTTTATACAAGATATAGATATAAGATAATCTCCAAAAAAAAACCAAATTGAAGTACGACACTGAACGTTAAAGTGAGAATCTAAAAACACAATGACTGAAACCACCAAGATAAAACCAAAAGTTAAAGAAAATATTTTTACAGCCAAAAATGTAAAAGAAGCCACACGTTGGGTCTAGCCAATTGAAACCTCTATACTCTGGGTATAGAGATTTTTGAAGAGAAGAACTGAATAAAGATGGGTAAAATAAATGATAAGAGATTTAAGAAGACAAGAAGAGGGGCTTAGCTCAGGAAAAAAAATTAAAAGGGCAGAGAGACACTAAATCTCAAGTGAGTATTCGGGCTAGCTTCAATACACCGAATATTGGCTTTGGAGATATAAGAAGAAAATTTGGTAATGAAATGATAGTAACTAGGAAGAAAATGAGACTGTTAATACAAAAATGGAAGGAAAATAGATAAGAATGCTAGAGATAAAATAATATCGAGTTACAACCAAGAAAGAAGAAGAAAAAAGGGCGCCAACTCGAACGAACAACTCGGCTCTCAGAACCAAGAAGTTGGACAGGTTCGAGATTTTGAAATAACGAACAACAGGAACTCTATGACACTGGTTACAACCACCTGAAATACAAAATACTAAATACTGATCTTGTCTTGCTATGTTATATACTGGTAATACAGACTGAAATAAAACACCAACCTTAATACATACAAATATATTAATGATAAATGTTAAATACTAACAATTTACATATAACGCAACGTGATAACAGTGATAGTGGATGGGGAAAAGATCAAATAGGACCGCAAAGGCCACTTAACAAGCAATTATCCACTATCACTGGGCAAACAAAGGTATTAAAATCAAAATCCAAAGCAAAAGTCCGTCAGAATAGCACTAAGTCCTTACAACTAAAAAGTTAGTAATTATTTCTTAAATTGAACTACGCTAGAGTGAGATCCACAACAAGAACGCTACGGTTACCAAAAATAATAAAGATCTCACCTAGCAAAAACACTAATAAGTAAATATATAATGAGTTATATAAATGAGTTATATAAATGAGTGATATAAATGAGTTGTATAAATGAGTTGGTCAGTTACTCTTTATATACAATGTAAAAACCTACAAGACATATTCCCTATTTGAAATCTGCGACAAACCTTTAACGACCCCTTCCCTATCAAATTTTTAAGCTACAATTATTATTTATAATGATTATTGAACAAGACCTAATTTTATTTATTGGAAACTACTACTTATATTAAATCAAAAAAAAACCAACGACCTAAAACCCTATCTATCAAGAAATATGTACCTAGTTTACCTCAATTGTATGCATACAAGAAGTTTACAGTGCAAGCAACTATAGAGTACCCAAAATATGTAAATAATAAGATTAAACAACTTATCTTAACCACAGTTCCTATTTAAAAAGGTCCAGATAGGAATGAATTTCCTCTTGGCACGGCAAAAACTAGTGGGCTGCTGTGGTGATAAATCCAATCCTGGACGTTGTGAAATAGGTACTATCCAATCCAATCAAAAGTAACTCTAGGGGTAACCCATACCCTAGCTGCTTACAGTAACTGGCACATATTTATATGATGGCATATTAAATGATGATCCAATTTATATAAATTGACTAGGCTAAGTGTCTATGTGACAAGTAGCTAAGGGACGGAATCTAAAATAAATTTTATCAATTTAATTACATTATTTATAACACTATGTGTAGACAGCACAGGGTCACTGCACTGGAAACCAAAACAAAAAAACTCAGGTTAGGTATACATATGTCATGTCAAACTGAAACTAATTCAAATCATCAAATCAGACATGGCAGGGACATGCGCATGACATGTCTGATATTCGTTAAAACTTTTTTATATTATTACCTCAAAAAAAAACCTAGAGCAAAAAGTCTAATGAGAAATTGGAATTTAACTTTAGCACTAAAACATATGGCCTTGACTGTTCCTTTGCAAATGGAAATAAATATCCTTACCGTAATATAAATTATAATGTGACATTTAAATTATTTCTTAACTGAAATTAATATCTACAGATAACGAACGAGATATCTAGGATGGTGAATTTGATTTTATAATGAAGAAATAAAGAGAAATATATCAATATACTCACTTGAGCAAAGCAACACATCGGCGGTATTATAACCTTTTTCCTTTCTTGTAAATAAGTCTCCAGATGTAACTACTGCTTGATTATTATTAGTATGGGTTATTGGCTGATGTTCGAGGTCTTTTAGTTATATATTTTCCCAATTTTGCCCAAACTCCGTCAACTAAGTAATGACGATGTGTTGCCTCTTTGCGAGTTCGTGACCAACTAAACTAGAAATCGACAATCATCGATTTTCTTTCTATTGGCGCGCCTGTGCACCGAAAAATCGTTGTTGGATCTTCGCGGGCGTTACCCAAGGATTTTGTAGAGGGGTATATTTTAATCCAATTTTAATTAAAGTAATTTAATTAGTAGCGTGATCGCTACAAAGTGTTATTATAGTCGCAGAAATAGTACGCATCATTCAAAGCGTATTGAAAAGTTTAGTTTGACTCTTTAGTTCTGGTTTTGAAATAATTTTTGTTTAAAAAATGATGACTCAAAGTTTAGTAAAAATGACTTTAAATTAGTAAAATCGTGTATAAATCTATGCAACGTTATACGAAGAATTCAAATATCGACTTCCCGTTCTACTGTCAATTACTTTCGGTGAAAACCTAGGACTTACGAAGTCCAATTACTTGTAATAAAAGCAAATACAAGAATCTCCAAAATACGTTAAAAATTAGGTAGTACATTAAAATAATAGTTACGGTCACTTTAAATTTGAAAAAATCTGCTTTTCTTATATTCTAGACAATTTTGCTAACCAAATAAAATTCATAGGTAGAACTTATAATACGAATCGTTTGAATTTTCTACGGACTCCGTAGCTTCAGATTTACTTTTTTTCTAGGATCATTTCGCAACAAGGGAGGACGACCGCGTAATGTTCCGGATGAAGATTTTATTATGGTTATTGCGAATTATAAAGATATCTTATTTTCTACCCAAGTGCCGCAACCGTCTTCAGATGTTTATGGTTTAATTAGCAAAGACTTAAATTTTAGATTAAATGCGAAAGCAGCATATACAAAAGTGAGAAGACATTATCTAGATTATGCGTCTATTCTAGGAATGAACGTTTCAAGTGATATTAGCAATTCTACCGCAATTATCGATGCTACAGTTGAGGAGCAGCTTCCGGCCTCAACTGAAATGTTAACATTTACTGTCAATATACCTTCAGATACTTGGAGTGTTATACGACCAGTTAAAACACAGTGTATTCGTAATGACAAAGATCGTGTACAAGGTGGTAGGACTAGAACATTGCTTCCAAAGGGACAGTGGTCCCATGTAATTACCGACTATTTGTGGAAAATCTCAAAATTACCATGCACGTGGGTATTTACACCTATTGTAATGCTGTCTGCAAACAGTGTAGGTCTGCGGTAACTGTTGTTTACGAGAGTACTTCAGAAGATAATGAAGCAATTTTCAATTTCAAAATATCAGGTATAAATAGGTCTTTTGTACATAATAGCAACATGAAGAGACAACTCAAGGGACAGGAAAGAGTTGATACAGCTGCACGCTTGGTGACAGCTCATGCGGAAACATATAGAGTAAATCTTGCAAATGAACTTATGGAATATGGCGATCAAGAACCTAGTCACTTATATTCATCTGGAGTACTTCGAAATTTGAAGAAGGAAGCAAATAAAAAACGTTATCTTCACCAAGATCCAATTATATCTATTTGGCATTTGAAATATACTCCTCCTTATTTTGGTTCTTTGCATGACTGTGGACTGGACCCTCTTTTCATTCATTACTGGACTCCACTTCAAACGGATATATATATATATATATATATATATATATATATATATATATATATATATATATATTTATATATATATGTTAGATCACTAATCACGTATTTGACTTTTTAAAAAAAGAACTTTATTTGTTACACATTAAATAGTACAAAGTAAATTAATTTAAAATGACTACAATAACTGGACTGGTCGAAGTTGCAGCTAAGAGTGGTCCCGGCATCTGAAAATGGTAATTTATAGGTTTGGTATAAAGTGCTGAATTGCTGTTCCCATGAATGTTGGCCAACGGTACGTACAAAGTTCTTCTGCTGCTTGCTCAGCGGTTTCTGTGGGAATGGTATGATGAAATATGAAGTCGGCGAACTTAGGCTAGTTCAAGGTTAATATTTTCTCATATAACAACTCCCCTTATTAGTGAAAAGTCAATGCCATTGCTTTGACTTTTACACAGTAATTGGTGTTTCTGCTTCTTCTGTGCTTTCTTGTTGGGCATTGGGTCTTCTTCTGAAGGAGGTTAAGCTTTGAAGTTTCTGTCTAATGGAATTTCTGCGTGGTGCTGAAGTTGGAGGCTGATCCTGGGACAAGGAGATTGCAATTTTTGGGAATATTTTGGTTCGATATTTACAACAAAGGTATAAGATAACTAGGATGATAATCAGGGATAAGGTAGATATGGTGAATAAGGGTAAATGTTCCTCGATGAATGATTGGCTCATGATATGGTCCAGTTCTTCTGAATATTGGTCCAATTTGTGTTGTGCAATATTTAAGTCATCTACGTTGATCTTACTGAGTTTTAGCGGTTTCAATTTTGATAGGTGACTCTTTGTCTCAAAATGGTCACAGCATCTGTAGGGTACGTTAACTGGGTGACTTCTATACGTAATATTTGTATATTTCTCGATTTGGTCTTTGGCATGAATTCTGGTACTGCCAATGAATGCAATACATTCGGGAATTAATCTTAAGATTGAATTTGTTTTGATTATTCGTGTAGTGACATCTTTTCTTGCACATTTGATTGTTACTGGTAATGGATCGGAAATGGTTAGCAACCATAAATTTCGGTCAATTTCTTGAACGTTGTAACCTTGTGCCAAGAGCATGGACATCTGGCAAGTTTTTGGCAAGTTGCTGAGAGGTTTCAAAAGCTGGGCTTCGCATATAGCATCGGTGTCTATGGGGTACGGAAGAATGTCTGTACACATTCTTTGGTTTTGACTGATTTGATTGCATTTTTCGGTGTCCATGGGTAAGACATATGAAATTGAATCATCATCTCGCGCTATGTATTTATGAACAGTTGAAAGTATATGATGAAAACCAGTTTGATTATCTAATATTGGTATTGAATATAGTTGATACAAAGTGAAGATTTCGGGGTCAACTAACGGAATTTCGAGAACGAAATCAATTTTTGAATCGAGCTGATAAGCTTGTAGTTTTATTATATCAATATACTGAGCTATATTTGACACATAAATGGGTAGAAGCAAAACGTTATTTTGTAATGACTGTGAGATTTCTTTTAATGCTTCCATTAAGTCTATGGGCGAAATAATAGAACTATGTAAAATTTGCAGGCGAGAGAATGTGACAGAATTTAGTATATCATTTAAATAATTTTCTAAAAATACGTAGCTTTCCATTAAGGACTCACATAAATCTAGTATTTGTAATTGTGCTTGGTAAAAGGAGATATCATTATTAATGTCCAGAAGTGTAGTCTCTATAGTTTTTAAGTCGTTGTTAAAGGTTTCTTCGTCTATTTGCAATTTTTGAATAGAAGTGTTGAAAGTTTTTATAATTGAAGTGGTAACAGATATTTGATTTTTTAAGAGATTTTCAATTTGAGTTTCATCGGAGTTTATCTTATTTATACATTTATTAAAGTATTCGCCGTCAGAGGCGTCCAAATTTCCAGTAATGGATTTCCATATTGTTCCAATACCATTTACTAAACCGCGTTTTACGCGTTTATTATAAGGTACTCTGTCAGAGGTTATTTCTTTATATTTTAAGTTAACGGAGTTTGAGATTTGTTTTAGCAGACTAACATGTGTCTGTACTTCGGCTTGAAAGGCAAGTTTTCTAGGTGTATCCACGTTAATAAATTTTTCTAATAGGTTTTCCAAAATTTTGTCATTGTTGGATATTGTAGTTTTGATAGGCAATAATTCTTTTTAAACAAGTAAAGTCCATTTGTCGTTAGATATGCGTATAGTTCCTTTTTCATGGAAAAATATTCCAATTGTGTTATTAATGGGAGTGAGGAGAATTTGGGATTGGACGATAGAAAGGAGTCCATAGAATCTGTAAAGGAAAATTATTCAAAATAAGGTTTTAGTCTGTCAAAATTTACTTTAGAAGTTTGGTTAGTTTTGGGATTTAGGATAATTGCGGAATTTGTAAAAATTTCTTGAATTTCGAAAGGTCCATTAAAAAGATTTTCCGATTTTGATTTAATTTGGGATTCTTTTACGTAGACTTTATCACCAATTTTAAAATCAGGTCTTTGTGCTGAAATATTTTCGTCAAATCTTACTTTCGCCTTTTCTTTCTGTCTCTCTGTTTTTGCTCTGGCTACTTTGTAAAAATATTCCATGCGATTATTCAGGTCTCGAATATATTTACTCATTAGTGTTTTTTGATTGTATAGAGTTTCTGGTGGTCGGCCTGCAGTGTGCCCAAATATAAGTTCATATGGTGTAAAACCGTGAGTTTTATTTTTTGTGTTGTTATAGCATATTATTGCATAAGGAAGTATAGTGAAGGGATGATCGTTTGGGTTTTCGGCTTGATTTGCTCTAATCATTTCTGAGAGTGTGGCATGAAATCTCTCTACGGATCCATTAGATTGTGGATGGTTAACACTAGAAAATGTTAGTTTGATGTCGTATAATTCGCATAGGTCTTTGATTATAGCATTCTCGAATTCTCGACCGCAGTCGCAATGAATTCTTAATGGTGTTCCATAGTGTTGAAAGAAGAGTAAAAGTGTCTTGGCTACTGTTACTGCTCTTTTGTCTTCTAAAGGATAGGCTTGTGTGAATTTTGTCAGTTCGTCACGAATAGTTAATGCATAATTTCTAGTTGGGTATTCGAATATGTCCATATTGATTCTTTCGAATGGTGTTTTTGGAGTTTCTGTTATGACTAGTGGTCCACTTAAGTTTTTTCTACAAATTTTAACTTTTTGGCAAATTTCACATGCTTTTACAAATTTCTCTACATCTTTTGTTAAATTTTTCCAATTATATTTTTGTTTTATTCTTCTGACAGTTTCGTTTATTCCATGGTGTAAATTATTTTTACCACAATGGTAATGATCTAAAATTTGAGGGATTTCGTCTTCGCTGGCTGTTTTAATTATATTTTGACAGATTCTTAATTTTAATTCTTTGTCAGCAAAAATATAAGAAAATATCTCTAGAATAGGTAGTTCGAGATTATTTTCGACACAATATATTTTTGATTCATCGAATTGATCTTTATTTGCAAAAAGTACAAGAAACAGGTGTGATATTACTCGTTCGGGATCAAAAGGTAATGGTATAATAAAATATTTTCGATCTTTTACTGTTTTGCTGTGTACAATATTAATTCTTCTGTTACTATATTCCATGTTTTCTTCGAATATGTCATTCATTATTTTCTCGTGAAGTTCTTCAAGTTTATTTTGCCAGAAAAAGGTAACAATATTTTTGTTAGATTTGTCTAATAAGTCCGTATTCGATATTTCAACTTTAGAATAATCGATTATCGACTTAGTTCTATAAAGTTCGATAAACTTGTCAAGTTCTTCGGACATTCTTTCTATATCTTCTTCATCGTTGTCTTCCTCGTTTTCTTGTGTGTCCGTGTCGTCTTCATTTGATGCATGTAATGTGATTTTCGATTGAAAGTTTGCACAATCCTTAAAATGGTTAATCTTAATCCTTGAGAGGGCATCAGCGTTTCTGTTTATTTTTCCTGCACGATGTTCTATTTTATAATTGTATTCTTCGAGTTTTAGGCGCCAACGCGCTAATCGGCTTCCGGGATCTTTTCTCGAGAAAAGCCATGTAAGGGGTCGATGATCGGTAATAAGTGTGAATTTTCGGCCAAAAAGATATGGTCTAAAATGTTTGACTGCCCACACAATAGCTAGTAATTCTCTCTCTATGGTTGAATATTTTGTTTCTGCACCGCATAACGTTCTGGAGGCATAAGCTATGGGTAAATCTTTTCCTATTGGGCCTTGTGATAGAACGGCTCCAATCGCGAATGCACTAGCGTCAGTTGTTAGTAAAAATGGTTCCTCAAAATTCGGATATATGAGTATTGGATCTGATGTTAGAATATTTTTGAGTTCGTTAAAGGCTTCTTTGCATTCAGAATTAAAGATAAAAGGTACGTCTTTCTGGAGTAGTTTCGTAAGTGGTTTAGAAATTTTTGCAAAATTTGGAATAAATCTTTTGTAGTAACCGGCTAAGCCTAAAAATGATTTTATTTCTTTGGTGTTCTTTGGTTCCGGGAAGTTTTTGATGCAAGAAATTTTAGCTGGATTTGTTTTTACACCATTTTCTGTTACAAGGTGGCCCAAATATGCCACTTCTTTTCTTAAAAATTCGCATTTGTCTGGCTGTATTTTTAAATTTGCTTTTCGTAACCTTTTAAAACTTCTGTTAGTCGTGACATGTGATCATGGATAGTGGGTGAGTAGATAATTATGTCATCCATGTATACTAGGCATCTTTCGTTTTGTATTCCCAAGAGGATGTTGTCCATTACTCTTTGGAAAGTAGATGGAGCATTCATTAGTCCGAATGGCATGCGGACAAATTCATAATGCCCATTTTCGACGGAAAAGGCCGTTTTCTGAATGTCTTGTGGCTCTATTTCAATCTGGTGAAATCCAGACGCTAAATCTAGTGTTGTGAAATATTGGCATCTTCCTAATTGGTCTAATAGTTCTGATATTTGTGGTAGAGGATAACGGTCTTGTACTGTCAGTTCGTTAAGCTTGCGATAATCAATAACAACTCGCCATTTTTGTTTCCCTGAGGCATCCAATTTCTTCGGTACAACCCAGACTGGACTCGAATATGGCGACACGCTTTTCTGGATTATTCCTTCTTCTAACATTTTATTAATTTGCGTCTTTACCTCTTCCTTATGTATTTGAGGATATCTATAGGATTTAGTGAAGATAGGTTTAGCGTTGTTTGTATCGATTTTGTGCTTGATTTCGTTTGTGAAAGTCAATTTGTCGCCTTCGACATAAAATATATCTGCATATTCAGTACAGATATCTAAAATCAGTTCTTGTTCTTCGCAATTTAGGTGATCAATTCTTAGTTGTTCTTTAATTATTCTTGTTCTATCTACTACGGGTTCTCCAAAATCATTTCCGTTGTAGGCTAGGATTGTCTCCGAATTTTTGAAAGGTTCAATTGAAATGTCTGAAAATTCGATTATCTTCGGCATAGCATTAGCATTTAGGACGGAAGTTAAGAATTCTCCATTTTCGTCTACATGGACTAATGCATGAGGTAATCTAACTTTTTCTATTTCTTGAGCTGATAATATGGCATCTGTATTTGATAAGTTGCATTTTAGTCTGCATATTTGTTCGGTCCGGCTGTCAATGGTAATTATGTTTTTTCCTTTTATTCGTTTTCTCTCCGGTCTTTCAAGATTTTTGTCTTGATCTCGGTTATTTACCATAGTGTATTTTTCATTCATAGGGTTTTGGTATTTTAAATTTGATTCCTGTTTAGAATCTGGTTTAATTTTTATTTTAGGTTCGTTTTGTCTTGTTTCCGTAGGGTGTGTCGGTGATATGTCTTTAGGAGGTGTGTTTGTATCGTGTCCTACCTTGTGAAGGGTGAGAGTTTTAAAATTTGTATGCAACTGTCGGGATTTGAGATCTATTACGCATTCATAATGATCTAGAAAGTCTAGGCATATTATGCCATCGAAGTCAATGTCTAAATTGAAAATAAAGACTTTGTGGGGATTATCGTCAGTAAAAGGAATAAGGACAGATTCTGTTATTAACAATTTTTGATCGGTTATACCTTGGATAGTAACGTTTTCAGGAAATCTATTATGATAATTGCGTGCTGTGTTTTCTTTGAAAACAGTGATTCCAGCACCTGTGTCGATTAAAAGTTTAAAAGTGTTGGTAGCATCGTTAATGTAATATAAATTTTTGGAACTCATGGTATGAAATGGGGTTACAGGAACCTTTGTTCGGGAAAATTGAGATCCGGATGAAAATTTTCTAAGTTGAGTGCCTGGATTTGTTCTTGGATATTCGTAATATCCGTTGAATGGTTCGTATGGTTGGGAGGATGATTTTGATTCTGAAGTGAAAGAAAATCCTGATAATTTTCTGTGTCGAGTGTGTTATTGGTTTCGTAAAAGTTATCTGTTTGTGGATTATTTTCTGTATAATAATCTGTTTCATAGTTTTCGTAGTTATCGGTATTATAATAATTATTATCTGTATAGTAATCGTCTGTATAATAGTTAGTCGTCATTTCATCAGGGTATTCATTTAGAACATGTGCCCTTTGAAAATTTGGGTTTCTTTGAATAACGGATGGACGATTTTGATTTTGATTTTGAGATGAAAAGGAAGGTCTCTGTTGGTTGAAATTTGGATTGTTGGAGGAATATTGATTCCTATTAGGGTTTTGATTGTTTTGATAGTTGTTAGGTCCATTATTATATTGGTTTTGATAACCGTTAGGCCTAGAAAAAGATTGATTTGGTTGTACGAAACGGGAAGAACGGCATTCAAAATTTTGATGACCTATTCGGCCACAATTTGTGCATTTTGTAAATTGAGACGAGGGTCTTCTCATTGGCTGAGAGGGTTTAGGAATAGTTGTCTTAGAATTGGATTTTTGTTCTTCAAAATATGACAATTGAAGTTCGCGTCGGATACGATTGCTTGCTTCAATGAGATCTTTAGGGTTACTAGCCCTAATAATTTGTCCTATACGAGGTTCTAAACAGGTTAAAAGTGTGTTTAGGGCCATGGTATCGATTAAGTCACATTGGGCGGTTTTTTGTTCTGCGGATAAATCTGCAATTTGGATCGAGGCGTACATTTTTGCATTCAAAACTTGTAAGCGATTAAAGAAAGTTAGAGGAGATTCGTTAGATAGTTGTCTTAGTCTTTGTAAGTCTTGTATTAAGGAGGTCAGGTCTCTACTGTCTCCGAAATGTAGATTTAGTAATTGTTTATTTCTTTATAAGAAAGTGGTTTTCTAGAATTAATAAGCTGTGCAGCTTTACCTTTGAGTTTATTTTTTATGTGAATCGTTAAAAGAACGCGCTGATCGCCTGTAGCCATCTTAATAGCACAGTCGCACGCATCTAAAAATGTTGAAAGAGAAATCGGATCGCCTTCAAATTCTGGGATAATGGAAAAAATTTCCGAAAGCTTATATGGTTCGATTTCTTGTTGAGTTTGGGAACGTGTCTCGGGCATTTTGCGTGATATTTTTAAACGAATATGAAAAAAAGAAGTCTGGAGAAATATAAAATATCTGTATGTAAGGGAGAAAAAAAAATATGTAGTGGTATATAAAGGGCAAAATGTATCAATAAAAATAAAAATGTTATATAGAGACAAAATGTATCAATAAAAATATCAAATAATATATCAATAAAAATGTATCAAATATATCAATAAAAATATCAAGAGAAAATATACCAAAAATATAGCAAGTAAAAATATGTCAATAAAATATGGTAGAAATATACCAAGTAATAAAAATATGTCAATAAAATATCAGTATAAAATAGTATAAAGAAAAATGTCAATATTAATACTTTCAAATATTAGATAATCAAATTGTATTTTATTTTTTTTATGTATCTTGATTAATAATTGACTTGCAGTATAGTCAATTTCGTAAATTATTAAAACAAAATTATTAACGAGATGATTCAAAATCCACTTACATAAAGAAGAACATCGGGACGCCTTGTTCTCTCTGCTCAGCTACCAGGGGCTTCACTAGGTGTTCCTTCCGTAGATCACAGGAGTGAGGTTGTTCGGAGATGCTTTCTTCTTTAAGGGTCGTCTTGTTCTCTCTGCTCGGCTACCAGGGGCTTCACTGGGTGTTCCTTCCGTAGTTCACAGGAGTGAGGACTTCCGTAGATTCTTTGATCCGTTAAGGGATAAGAATCCGCCGCTGCCAGTGAGTATACACGTGTTCTAGCAACGTTAAACGGATCCTACTGACTGCGCCAATTGTTAGATCACTAATCACGTATTTGACTTTTTAAAAAAAGAACTTTATTTGTTACACATTAAATAGTACAAAGTAAATTAATTTAAAATGACTACAATAACTGGACTGGTCGAAGTTGCAGCTAAGAGTGGTCCCGGCATCTGAAAATGGTAATTTATAGGTTTGGTATAAAGTGCTGAATTGCTGTTCCCATGAATGTTGGCCAACGGTTCGTACAAAGTTCCTCTGCTGCTTGCTCAGCGGTTTCTGTGGGAATGGTATGATGAAATATGAAGTCGGCGAACTTAGGCTAGTTCAAGGTTAATATTTTCTCATATAACATATATATATATATATATATATATATATATATATATATATATATATATATATATATATATATATATATATATATATATATATATTGTATTTGCGTCCCTCGTGGCTTCTGTATAGTTTTGACTCTTCGTGACTTCCGATCAATATACAGCGTGTATATTAACAAGAATAATTTCATACAGTTAGCGCTCGCTTTGGCATCCGTTATACTGGCAACAACGTACTTATAATATCAAGTAAAATATTTAACCTTGGTCGTGTTTAAGTGCAAATTTAGTTGTAGAACCCAGACAAATTCTATTTATAACTTTTGCCAATTAGGTGGTTTTGCTCGGATATACGATAAGGATTTGCTGTAAATTGTTTGTTTTCGTTTTTTTATACTCTTAAATCAGGTTAGAAAATATTATTTCTTGGGTGTAGTTATGAACGATGTATTTTCTAAACTTTTAGATTTTCTATTTTATTTCGATGGAAGAAGATTATGGATTTCGGAAGATTTCGATGGAATAAGTTATATTGTAATATACTTAACAATACCATTATATACCCTTGACAAATTTTTTTTTTTAAAGTTAATAATTGTTTGATGAGCCTTTCGATAAGTTAGGTTAGGTATATTATTAAATTTTATTTTGATAATAATCGGTACTGTTTCTCTCTCTCTCTCTCTCTCTCTCTCTCTCTCTCTCTCTCTCTTCCTGTAATCCCTTCCCAGCGCATCCTTATCTGTTTTATTCTTTCGAAATTTGCTATACAAGTATTTTCCATTGCTCTCTGTTTCTCGCTCTCTGTTTGACTTCTCTCCATCTCAGGCCAATTCTTTCATGATCTCTTATTACAGTTCTTCTCCAGCTATTATCAGGTCTTCCTCTTCTTCTTCTTTCGTCTGGTTGGTATTCGAGTGCTTGTTTGGTTATATTATTTCGATCCTTCCTCAGAGTCCGTGTAATTCATTTCCATTTCCTATTTTTAATCGTGACTGTTATTTTCTCTTGTTTTGTTCTTCTCCGTAGATCTATGTTTTTTATTTTATCTGGCCAGTATATTTTTAGGATTTTCCTCAACGATTTATTTATAAAGGTTTTTAATTTTTTGCTAGTTGTTTCTTCCTGTCTCTTCCTGTAAATATTTTGATTTTGGTTAATTCTGATATATCGCGTGTGTTCAAGATTTTCCTTAATGCATTATGAATATATAATGAGTGCATATTGTGCCTTTACTATCCTTTTTTCTACATCTGATCTACTAGCGCCTTTTTTTTCATGGTTGATCCCAGATAATATGTAAAGTTATCTACCTCCTGTATTTGTCTTCCTTGTATTTTAATTTTAGTTTCTTGGTTGCTGTTTTTTAAGTTTTGTTTGTTTTTGTCTTTATCTTCAGGCCCATTACCCTGGAGTATTTTGCAAGCTTCTTTTGCTTATGGCTGCTATGTTCGGTTAGGGGAAAAATGTCATCTGGGAACTACAAATCCTCCAACTAGTCATGCAATTTCAATCTAATACCTGTTTTATTATTGCTTACTTTCTGCATGATCCAGTCCGTTAATATTAGAAATAATGTCGGGGATAGCACACATCCTTGCTTAACTCCGCTTTGTATAACTACATCTACTACCATTTTTCCCGCATGTTCTAGTCTGGCTGTATATTTCTTGTCAAATAGTCTGATTAAGTTGATGTATTTTATCGGTAGTCCATATAGTTTTAGAATCTTCCACATTTGTTCTCTGTTTATACTATCGAATGCCTTTTCAAAGTCAAAGTCAAAGTAAACATTATGTTTATATTTTTTTGCCATTCACTAGCTTGTTCCAAGATAATTATAGAGTACAGGAGATACAGCGGTACAGGTACAAGATACAGAGGTGCTGATAGAGTACAAATGTGGTCGATAGTGGAGCGTTTTGCGCGAAAGCCTTCTTGGTTGCTTCTTAGTCTTAGTTTCTTGTCTATTTCTGGCTTCAGTCTATTCAATATGATATTTGACATTATTTTGAATGTGGCACTTAGCAGTGTTATTGCTCGCCATTTCTCGCATTTATTTAAATCGCCCTTTTTTGGTGTCTTAATGGTTACACCCTCGTTCCATTTCTGTGGGAGCTCCTGGTCGGCCCATATCTTGAGTTTGTGTAACATTTCTATTAATTTGTTTGCGCCCGCCTTTATTAAATTTATCGGTAGGTTGTCGCTTTCAGCGGCTTTGCCATTTTTTTAGTTGATTCAGTGTGTTTTGTATTTCTTCTTTCGTAATTTCAATTGTTCTAATGTTTATTTCCTGTATTACGTTATCTTCGTCTATATCTGGTGTTTGGAGTATATTTCCTCGCAGTGTTGTTTTCATCTTTGTATTATTTTATGTTCTGATTTAATTATATTTCCTTGTTTATCTTTGATTTGTTTATTACTGTTTAGTGTTTTCCCTGTCAAATTTCGGATGATATTGTACTGTATCTTCAGGTCGTTTTCTTGCGCAGCTTTTTCTGACATTTTTACCATATCATATACATAGTATCTTTTGTCTTTCCTGGCTTGCTTTTTAACCGCTATATTTTTTCTTTGTATTTCCTTTCTACTGCTTTTTCCTTCTTCGGTTGCTTCTTTTTGTAACATTTTTTTTTAAGTTTCTTTCTTTCTTCTCTTAGTTGCAATAGTCCAGAAAAATAAGGTTTTTGTCGGGACACTTGACCAGCCAGGTTGCAAATGGGTTTTTTGGAGTTATACCTATTACATTATAAATACAACAATGCCCGTCACAGTTCGGACGAGAATTTTAGTAATTAACATATAAGGGTCAAATATGACAGTTTTTCGTTTAAATCGCTACAGGTAAAAATAAGGTAATTAAATATCTTATTTAGATTATTCACCTTTTAGTAGATAAGCAAAGGTTTAAAATTTTTTAAATTTTGATCCGATTATTTGTTACTTCGGAAATTGCAAAATAAAACTAAATTTCGAAAATAAAAAAATTGTTATAACTTATAAAAAAATTGTTATAAAAATGAAATTAAGACTTTGATATTGCATGAAATGTTGAGTCAAACAGTCCATAATGCACAATAAATTTGAAGACGATTTGTCAATTAGTTTAAATTTTATTCGATTTGTTTATCACAAAGAGCTTTTTTTGCAATGTTATTGTTCAGAAAATTATAATAATACAGCAATTGTGTGGAAACCACAGGAAAGAAGAATACTTATATTTTTAACTTATTTAAAAAATCAATAAGAAGTCATTTTTAGCATTCTGAAAACATTTTACGAAAGTAGAATCATTTTTGGCTTCTAAACAATTTTAATAACCATATTAACTTATTGACTAAATCTGCGTTGGGATTTGAAAAGCTGATATTTTTACACGAATTTTCAAAAAAAAACTTTTCGCCTAGGTTAATTACGAGCAAAGTTAGCCACTTTTATTACTTATTTAATTCACAGTTACTTCTATGTACATAAAATTCTCCTGTACCAGTGTTAGTTATCATATTCCTCCGAAACGGCTTGACCGATTTTTATGAAATTTTACAAGTATATTCTGTAGGACTGAAAATAGGTGGTAATCTATTATTTACACCCATACGTTATAAGGGGAGTTGCCCCCTGCCACTTTTTTATTGTTTTGGAGAAAATTGTCTACCTTCATTTTATATTATGTACCATTAAAAATATATACAACCCTTAATTTTCACCTTTCTACCACCAACCCCTATTTTTTAATAGTTATCTATTTATTTACATCTATAAAATTCTCCTGTCGTAATGTTAGTTGCCATAATCCTCCGATACCGCTTGAACGATTTTTATGAAATTATATAGGTATACATATACTTGTATATGTATACATAACATTTTGTATTGTTAGGTGGGTATATGTGTACATAACATACTCTACAAAACTACAGGTATATATAAATTAAAAAAATAATGATCAAAGTCCATCAACAAACTCCGGAGATATTAAGCGCAACATATCTTTGAAAAGTTAATTTCATTTTTTGAGTGCACGGATTTTAATAATTCCGCTCCACAGACCACGAGTCGATTTCGTTAGGACGTCATTTTTAAAGATATATTAACAACTCTGTTCAAGTTTACTCAAACTTTTACACATAAACTATATACATACCTTGAACTTTAAAATAGCGCTAGTTAGGTTTCTTAATTGTTATAAAGAAACTAGCTGTGAATTAAATAAAAAAAGTGCCTAACTTTGACCGTAATTAATCAAGGTAAAAGTTTTTTTTAACATTTATGTAAAAGTACACATCGAAAAATATGTGATAATTATAGGGGTAATTTGTGTTACTAATAGATAAATTTTTCATATCTACAGTATTTTTTGATAAAATGCATATTTTTCGAGGTATTCTCAAAAAACCCTCTAAAAAAGTCGATTTTTTCGTCGAAAAACTGTTACTTTCAAGCGCGAATAACTCGAAAAATATTAGTTTTACGAAGAAAATGTAAAAAACATGTCTTTCTTAGAATTACTTTTTACATCGATTTACATGGTTAAAATGCAATAAAAATTTCCCGTCCCCGAGATGGGGTGGCAACCACCCCAAGCTTTTAGCGTACAGCGGCATGATATAGAAAATGATCCTTGGCCTATTCCCTACGCCCTACCTTCTGTGAAAATTTCAAGTAAATCTATGCTGGACGAAAAAATTGCGAGTCAAAATGCTTCATTTCCTCGACTATAGAAGGAGGAGAAACAATCAGTAAATGTAACGAATATAAATACCTGGGTATGAATATGAAAATCACGAATGATGGAACACTAGACGGAGCCGTTAAAGAACGAAACACTCAGGGCAGGAAAGCAATTAGGCTCCTAAACTCAGTACTCTGGGACAAGCAGGTAAACAACCAAAACAAGAAAAAGATCTATAACGCCGTAGTGAAAAGCATTATAACATACAGCTGCGAAGTATGGAATATGAAGGAAAAATCAAAACGAATGTTAGAGGTCACCGAAATGGATTTCTGGAGAAGGGCTGCAGGAAGATCAAGAAGAGAATATGTCACCAATGAACGGATACGAGAAATAATGAAGGTCACACATACAATAAATGACGAAACCAACGAAATACAACTACGATGGTTTGGTCACGTATAAAGAATGCATGAAGACAGAATCCCAAAACAAGGACAAAAATGGAAACTGCAAGATAGAAGAAGATGAGGTAGATGTTGGAATTCAACTTTATTATTTTTGTTAAGTGTTAGAATACACATGTGGGGTCTCTCTTCATGGCTGGGCCAGTTCTCCGAATGCATTAGGGCGATAAACTTTTACCTAAAATTGCACATGTTACAAGGGATGTGAATGCCAGAACTGTATGTTAGTGTTAGTTCTGCGTTCGATAAGTAGTCTAGAAGAATATCTCGTTGTAGAAACACGTATCTTAATTTCTTTGTATATTGTAATATTACGGTTTTTCGGTTAAAATAAATAGTCTGTTTAGTATTATTTGTACCTTTTATTATCTACTATTTCTAATAGGTTCTGGGCTCAGTTACGTTGTTAGCTCACCTGTATTAAGATAATAATTAAAAGTGTACAGTCGCGAAATTTTCGTGTTAACCGAATACATAATGGCGGAGAGTGCGAAATATAACGTCGAAAAGTTGAACGGCAAGAACTATCAATCTTGGAGTTATTTAGTGAAAATGTTACTCATCAATGCTGATCTATGGGAAATAGTTTCGAGTGAGTTACCATTAGAAGCAGATCGAAGCAGTTCTTGGAAAAAACAAAATGATAAGGCTTTGTCAACTATAGCCTTATTTGTTGACGTTAATCAATTAGTGCATATCCGGAACAGGGAATTCGCGCGCGATGCGTGGATAGCGCTAAGGGAGTATCATCAGAAATCAAGTTTGTCTAGTATGGTGTTTTTGTTAAAGCAAATCTGTAGGCTATCGCTAGAGGAGAATGGTGATATGGAAGCACACATTAGTTTATTCCTAGAATCGTTGAATAAACTGGCCGCCTTAGGGGAAGAAATTAAGGACAGGTTCTCAGCAGGAATTTTGCTGGGAAGTCTTCCAGACTCATACAGTTTTTTGATTACAGCGCTGGAAAGTAGGCCATCGAGTGAATTTACTCTAGAATTTGTTACGAGTAAATTAATAGATGAGTACAGGAGACGTCAGGGAGCTTTGGGAAGAAATCAGGAGGAGTCGGTGATGAAGTCAGTATACGAGGGTAACAAAAATAATGGTACTGCAAGGGCAGAAGCAAGGCAGTGTTATTTTTGTAACCGAAAGGGCCATTTTAAACGAGATTGCTTTAAGTACAAAGCGTTTAAAAAGGAAAAGGCCAATAAAGTCACTGAAGGTACTGATGATGCATGTTTTATGGTCAATTATAGCTCAAGGGACGGAAAAAGGGATTCTGCTTCGTGGTATGTGGACTCAGGAGCTTCGAGCCACATGGTTAATTACAAAGGATTCTATACCCAATTTGACGGTAGCAGAAAAGGCGTTGTAAGTTTGGCGGAGAAAGGGCAATACTCCGAGGTTCAGGGTATAGGAACAGGACTTATTGAGTGCGTGACTGGATCGGGAGTGGAAAATTTAAAAATCGACGAAGTGTTGTATGTGCCGGGATTAGACTCAAATCTGCTTTCGGTGAAAAAGCTAACAAGTGCGGGACATAATGTGCAATTCGATAAAAACGAGTGTAAAATCGCTTTACACGGAAAAGTCGTCGCGAGTGCGGTGCCTTCACCGGATTTATACAAACTTTCAACTGTGGACCATGGATTGAGTGCTGTGGAGCACTCCAGCAACTGTCAACATGCATGGCATAGACGGTTTGGACACAGGGACATGGATGCAGTCAAACACTTAATGGAAAAGAAAATGGGAGTCGGGATTGATATGACAGACTGTAGGATTAGGGAAACTTGTGAATGCTGTATGAAAGGTAAAATTTTACGTAAGAGTTTTCCAAAATTTTCTCATAGCAATACATTTAATATTCTTGACTTATTACATTCGGATATTTGCGGGCCCATGAAGACTGTTACTCCAGGGGGTAAACGTTATATTTTGACTTTAATTGATGACTTTTCTAGATATACAACTATATATTTATTAAATCATAAAAATGAAGCGGTAAAATGTATAAAAGAGTTTATAGAATTTGCGGGTAATCAGTTAGGTAGAGTTCCAAAAGTAATTAGGTCGGATAGGGGTGGCGAGTACGTAAATAATAATTTAAGGGAATTTTTAAAGGGTAAAGGTATAAAAATTCAATATACAGCGGGGTACTCTCCAGAACAAAACGGGGTTGCAGAAAGAAAGAATCGATCTCTAGTTGAAATGGCTAGGTGCATGTTAATCGATGCGGGTTTAGCAAAGAAATTTTGGGGGGAAGCGATAGTGACAGCCAATTATTTGCAAAATCGATTACCTACTAAGTCGAAAGAAAAAACGCCCTATGAATTGTGGCATAAAGTAACACCGAATGTGTCGAATTTGCAAATATTTGGGTCTACGGTTTATAGCCACATTCCCAAAGAAAAAATGAAGGATAAATTTGATCCAAAAGGTGAGTCACTGATATTTGTAGGTTACTCTGATGAATCAAAAGCGTATAGATTGTTAAATGTAGATACAGAACGTATTACAATTAGCCGTAGTGTGGTGTTTTCCAAGAGAAATATATGCGTCGAGAAAAAGGAGGCAAAAAGTGAGGAAATATCCATTGGGTCCATGATGGAACGGGAAAAAATAAAGCCAAACGACGTAGAAGACAGAGAGGTTGCAAATTTTGAAAACACGGAGGAAATAGAAAATTCTACGGACACATCTAACACGTATGAGAGCTTAAGTTGGGAAGAATCCCATGACGATGACGGTGATTCTAACTATCAATTAGATACAGATCTCGATATAGAGAATTCAGGTGATCGTAGATCTAGCAGAATAAATAAAGGTATTCCACCTGAGCGCTACATAGCAAAGTTGACAGAACTCGAAGAAGTAGAACCTAAAAACTTTAAAGAAGCGCTTAAAAGAAGTGATAGTGAAAAATGGAAGCAAGCTATGGAAGAGGAAATCACGTCATTAAAGAAATTTTTTTTGTAAAAGCAATATTGATACATGTTTATATATCACGGTAATAAATAATGAAAGGGTTTACGTACTTATATACGTGGATCACATTTTAATAGCAGCAAAGGATACACAGGTAATAATTGATATATTTGAAGAGAAACTAAAATGTAATTTTTATATAAGGAGTTTGGGATTATTACAAGATTATTTAGGTATGAAGATCGAAATGTGCGATAAAGGGATATGTAGTTTAAATCAGGCCAGTTATATTGACAAATTGCTGAACAAGTTTATGATGAAAGATGGAAAAGAGTTCAATATACCGCTGGATGTTGGATACTATAAGCCTAGCAGAGAAAAGCCGGTGAAAAACAGTGAAATATATCAACAACTGATTGATGGTTTATTATATATTGCGGTAAATACTAGACCGGATATATTGGCAAGCGTCACCATACTAAGCCAACAGAATAAAAATCCAAATGAAGTAGATTGGAACGAAGCAAAGAGGGTGTTAAGATATTTAAAGAAAAGTAAATATAAAAAGCTTATTTTAGGACAAGAAGGGACAGATAGTGCATTATACGGCTATGCAGACGCTGACTGGGCAGAAGACAAGGGGAACGGAAAATCAAATAGCGGGTATATATTTTTATTACGGGGTTCGCCTATAAATTGGGGATGTAGAAAACAGAATTGCGTGTCTCTATCATCAACTGAAGCAGAGTACATAGGATTGGCTGAAGGATGTCAGGAAGCAATTTGCTTAAAACAGGTTATAAACGAATTTGTGGGTTTAGAGCCGGAATTAGTTATATAGAAAAAGGGGTTGTTAACTTTAGGTATTGTCCTACCGAGGATATGATAGCCGATATGTTGACTAAACCGCTGAATAGGGTTAAGTTAGAGTACTTAAGTAGTAAAGGGGGTCTGTTTGACTAATTCAAAAATAATTTTAGTTGCGAGGGGATGTTGGAATTCAACTTTATTATTTTTGTTAAGTGTTAGAATACACATGCGGGGTCTCTCTTCATGGCTGGGCCAGTTCTCCGAATGCATTAGGGCGATAAACTTTTACCTAAAATTGCACATGTTACAAGGGATGTGAATGCCAGAACTGTATGTTAGTGTTAGTTCTGCGTTCGATAAGTAGTCTAGAAGAATATCTCGTTGTAGAAACACGTATCTTAATTTCTTTGTATATTGTAATATTACGGTTTTTCGGTTAAAATAAATAGTTTGTTTACTATTATTTGTACCTTTTATTATCTACTATTTCTAATAGTAGACCGAGGAAAAGTTGGCAGGCAGGAATAAACAAAGCCATGGATGAAAGAGGTCTGCAAGTAGATCAATGTACGGACAGAGAGGAATGGCGAACGGGTATCGGAAGACGAAGAACGTTATAAACCGATAATATAATAATAATGTAAAAGTACCAGCTTTTTAAATCCTAAAGTCTAGGGATGGCGCTTGTTGAACAAAAAACCGGTTTTTGGTTATACCGGTTTTTTAACTTACGGTTTAACCTGGCGGTTATAACCGGTCAAAAAATCGGTTGTTCCAAAAACAGGTTTTCGGTTTTTTTTAATCAAAAGCAAATACTCAATATGTTACATTTATATTGCACTTTAGTTTGCTCAATTTTCCTCCCGAAAAATTCCCCAACCAATTCAACCTATAAAAATTTTCCCAGCCGCTTTCAAGTTACCCTAAAAATGGGCCAGAGTACCCCAATCTCTGATTCGTCGCTCGTTGTAGACGGCGTATATTGCGTTGTCAATAATTGGGATATTCCCAAAAGTGATGATCCTATCGATCTATCAAAATGTCCCTTGGATCTATCAAGTTTTAAAAAATGTCCAAATGACTTATAGGTATTTTACAAAATAAATTCGATAAACCAATTCAGTATTTACTTCTCTATTGCCATCAAAAAGTTTCAGTAGGTAATATTTTTTAATACGTTTGTATAATACCTACCATTTATTTCGTAAGAATTATTTATTGTTTAAAAATTACATAATGGAGATTCCTAATCGTATTTCGGTATTCACATTATACAAGAGTCTCAAGTCTCAAGTACTCAAGTATAAACAATTTTTTAGCTGATGATGGTTGGAATATCGATTTCAAGCAGATCACATACTTTTATGTAAATATTATCATCACATGCACCATTTCACCAGTCTTTGAAATATTTATTAATCTAAATAACTATTCTCAAAATTGTTTCATAAAAGCTGATGTGACACTTTCGTTCAGTTCTCTATTAGTAAATAAAAGTTGAATTATGGTTGTTTGGGTTAATTACTTCGTATTTATTATAATATTATATGATTAAGATCGAAAATATATAGAAATTTCTTCATTTTTCTCTAAATTAATTTTTTTCCACAGGCAACTTATTCGGTTTTTCAATGGTTATTACTTTAAAAAGAAAAAACCGGTTATAACCCGGACAAAAAAACAACCGGTAAAACCGGTTGTTTCGAATTAAAAAAACTGGGTTTAGGTTATAACCGGTAGGTTTTTTCCATCGCTTAGTCGATTAATTTAGTTTGCAGTCAATACTAACAAAGTTATTCAAATTGTTTATAAGCCAAAAATGACTCTACTTTACTAAAATATTTTCGGAATGATAAAAATGAGTTTTTATTATTTTTTTAAAAACTTTGAAAACATAAGTATTCTTCTTTCATGTAGTTTCCACAAAATTGCTGTATCATTATTATTTTATGAAGAAAAGCATGCTTTATCATTGCAAAGAAAAGGATTTTTTATTAAACAAATTGAATAAAATGTAAACTAATTGACGAATCACCTTGAAATTTTTTGTTATATCTGGACTGAACATGGACTGTTTGACCCAATTTTTCATGTAATATCAGTCTTAAGTTTATTTTTGCAAAAGTTTATTTTTGCAACTTCCGAAGCAACAAATAATCGTACCAAAATTCAAAAACTGCCATTTTAAACCTTTGTTCATCTACTAAAAATGAATACTCTATCTGATATAAGATACTTAATTACTTATTTTTACCTGTAGCGACTTAAACGAAAAGACTGTAATTTTCAGGGCCGTGCCGTTTTATGATGCGGTGAGGCAGCCGCATCAGGCGGCATCACAAGGGGGCGGCATAATCAGTAAAATCTAATATCTTCTTCTTCTTCAAGTGCCGTCTCCTAATCGGAGGTTGGATATCATCATCACTATCTTTAATCTATCCACCTCTGCTCTAAAGAGTTCTATAGAACTGCATCTAAACCAGTCTCTTAAATTCTTTAACCGTGACATTCTCCTTCTTCCAATGGACACGCGCCAACTCGTAACTCTTAATGACAAACTTTTTCAAATCAAAATGTACACCGGCCAATTCGTAACTTTTTTACTACCTGAGCCTCCCAACTTGCAAGTTATACAGGTGAATTCGAAACCATTGTATAATTCTAATTCTATTTACACATAAACATTACATCTACTGGTAATGCAGCAGAGTTATGCTCCACGTAACGTAGAGCCACACCCAGAGCTTTAGTGGCATCTGCGTGTGACACTCAATATGACAGGGAAACTTCTTCCTCGCTTTCTTCATCTTCATTAGTCATTAGGGTTGCCTTGAGGTTGAACCAAGTCTACAATGTATTCATCCGTAAATTCTTCGCTCCCTTTGTCGTCAGCTTTAATCCATTTTGTAATTACACTTTCTTCTTAGTTTGCTGATCCATCTTGTATAGGGGAACGGGGAAAAATGGAGCTTATTCAAATTAGAAATCAAGCCATGGAGTTAACGACTAAGCACAAATGAATACACTGGCTCTGCATCAGTGACATCAATCTGAGATGGGTGGAAGAGGGAGAGAGACAGGCACAGCGACTCAAAATCAACGACAAAGTAAACTTTCAATTATTAGTTAGGCTAACTTTCGGATAATCCGACCTTTTCGGAATCCGAACACGCTGTCCCCCCAATTAGTTAGGATTTGCGGGGTTTTACTGTATATAGGTACCTACTATAATATCTGCGTTCCAATCGGCTGGTAGTCTGTTTTGTTCATATTTTTTGTTGTATTAGCTGGTTTATTTCCTTATGTAATTCTCTTCCTCTGTATTTTTTTCCACTGTTATTTCATTTTCTTCTGCTGCTTTTCCGTTTTCTATGTTTTTAATATTTGTTTTTGTACGTTTTCTTCTGTGAAAATTTCTACTTCGTTGTTATCTTGTTCTTCTTCATCTGTTTCCTTCATACCGAATAGCATTTTTTCGTATTATTCTTCTCATATTCTGCTGATCTGTTTGTCTTCAAACAGGGTTTCTCTTTTTTTTGTTTTTTAGTACTCTTGTTTTAATGCTGGACGTATTTTTTTATCTGACTTTTTTGTAAAATTGTTATATTTGATGGTTTTCTGTCTTTTTTAATGTCCTCCAGCGAAACCCGTCATTTTTCTTCTTTTTATTTGTTGAGTTTGCTGTGTTTCTCGCTATTTTCTATTCTTCCCTGTTTTGTTTTGACGGATTGGTTGTTTATCCACGTCATTCTAGCGTAGTTTTTTAGTTTTCTGCGTTTCGCAGTCTTGATCGTACGTAAATTACACATTTAAAATTGAAAAGGATTTATAGGTTCCAAATTAGCTAAAAGACGGTGTTTCAATCCCTGTTTGTGTATTATCGCTCCAAACCCTTCTTGGCAGTAGCGCACCCAGGGGGGGTTTGGGAGTTAAACCCCCTTTCCCCCAGGGCATATGAAAAATATATAAATAATAGCAGGAAAATGTAACTTGTCTTTCACAAAATATAGAAAAAAATTTCGACGCCCAAGCCAACCCCCTTCCCCCCAGAGAAAAATTATAGGTGCGCTACTGCTGCTTGGATGTGTCCCGTTTTTTTCAAATTTATGATATGGTCACCCTACAGTAGAAACGCTTCTTAATTCACGAGAGTATTCTACACACTTGTTCTTAATCCAGGATACAGTTTTTTGTGTCAAATTAGAATTTCATAATGGTAGATAAGTTTATTTTAATTTTCTAATCTATTTCAACAGTAGGGCCCCCGCATACTTCAGACTTTTTACCTGCCGATAGTTTAGTCGGGTTGGGCAAAATTAAAGATTTTTCTTTTTAAAATATGTAAGAATGTAGTTCGTTTGGTATGGCATGAGTGCTTTAATTTTTTTTAAGTATGTATTCTATTTGTTTTTAATTTTGTAGACTAGCAGACTTAACTACTTTATGTAATGTGAAATTTAAGACTTACTACTATATTTTAAATATTTTTCAAAATATTATTTTCTATATCCTTACATAAAAAAATACATTGAGTGTATGAAATAAGTAAGCAATGTTTGAAACATTTTTATTATTTTCCAGACACCTTTGCACCTATTAGTTAAACAAATTATATTATTAAAAATTTTGTACTTACTTTACTTAAGCCGTCCCCTTGTACCCTACGCTGTCGAGGTAAAAGTTTTGTAATAAAAAATTAAGAATTCAATTTTAACACTTCTATAATATGTTACAATTGAGCAATTAGACCAGCAGATTCGGCAACTGGTTATGATAAATTCATCAATTTTAATGAACATACTTTTTAATTTTTTATTTTTGCAGTGAAAAAAAATACATTGTTAATTATACAAAAAAATATCATTAATATATCACAACAATATTTTTTTCAACATACTACAATAATCAATTATAAAAATATCCGAAGTCTAAATTCCAACATTTGAGGTGACAACAGCGCAGTGGAAGCCATGAGGACATAAACTCAAATATACGGAGACCACTACAACCGCAAACTGAATAAATATATATTTGGATGCCATCAAAACCGTTAAAGTGATTTTAGATATACAGCAAGCGAACATGGCGCGCCTGACGGCAATTGCTCCAAGTAATGTGTATATTATTATACAGATAACGTGACTGAGGACGTCCGGCCAATATTTTGTGTAAGCATTGTAGGAAGTGGTACCTTTCATTTGCGATACATTTTAGGGAAAGTCCTCGTGGCAACCGTATATCGGAGTTCACGAAGACCTGGAAGCCACGAGAGACTACGGTTTAACATGGGGGGACGTCATAAGATGCTAAAAATAATATATATATATATATATATATATATATATATATATATATATATATATATATATATATATATATATATATATATATATATATATATATATATATATATTTGTACAATATATATATATATATATATATATATATATATATATATATATATATATATATATATATATATATATATATATATATATATTGTTATATTTCTATTTGATATGAAAATTAAATTTTGATAATTATAAACAGAATTCAATTTAATATAAAATATTTTCAATTTTCTCAACCACGGGCATATAAATTTAGAACAACCTGTATACAACAAATTGTTATATTTAATTTTAAGAAGTGATTAAACGAAACTCGGGAAAATGCGCTTAGAATAAACAAAGTGAATGGCGTACCATTATCGTTGTTCGCGGAAAGTTCGATCATTAGCCTATGCTAAATAAAACTCAAGTGAAATCGATAATAGGTCATTATCGTAGTTCGCGGAAGGTTCGATCATTAGCTTATGCTAAATAAGACTCAGTTGAAGTAGATAATAGATCATTAAATTTTGTAATTAGTAGAAAGTAATTTTAGAATGGGAATTAACTATTTTTCTTTTGAAATCCATTAAGCATATTTAGAAAGATATTGGTTTTGAGGAATACTGCGAATGAGAGTTGGTGGTGGAAGTTTGATTTGTGAATCTGGAAGGGATATTTAGAAAGTAGGGGAATGAATGACAAATAGAGAGCAGAATGTTTTGAGCTGTCGACAAGTGAAGTCCAGTAGTAGACGGTAGTGTACGGAGAGTGAGAAAGCCGGGGTAGTTCCGTGAGTGTGGAGTATCTATCGTGGAACGAGAGGTAGGCCAGGTTGAGAGTAAAAGAACCTCCTTGAGCCAAGAGTTCCCGGTAGCTGATTGCAGTTTCGAAAAAGGTAGAACACAGCATCACGACAGAAGCACGAAACGAGAGCTATACGAGCTAGTTTCAAAGGAGAACATTACTGGAAGCCAGGACGAGGTTTTGATTGCAGCCAAGGATAGCAGGAAACGGGTCTTGTGTGAAGACATTCTCAGTTCACCAGAAAAAGGTCAGTCTCATTTGTTTGGACATGAATGTATGGGTTTTTCGTATTAAATACCACATTTAAAATTGAAGAAACATAATCAATAATATCAGAAAAGCTTCATCAAACTTAAATAGAATTGTTGCTAATAAATCATAATAGTTAAATGTTAATAAAAACTTTCAATTGGAAACCAAAAGGAAATAAGATTCCCATGTGTAAATTTTATGTTTAAGAATAATAAGATATAGCAAATATTAAGCATTGATTGCCATTTAAATAAAATAAACAATATTTTGATTATAATTGTAACCCATATGTCTTATTATTTTACTCTTTTCTTTCCTATCCCGATTAGGAACCATTGAGAAATACTTAGAAGCCACGTAAGTAAGTAATTAATTTTATAAAAAGCCCTGAGATTGAAAACATATTGATATGTGATCTGGTAAATTAATTAGATTATTATTAATGCATTGATTAAATTAAATGACATATAAAAATATTATCTCATATCAATAATAAAGATCACATCAATATATATATATATATATATATATATATATATATATATATATATATATATATATATATATATATATATATATATATATATATATATATATATATATATATTTACATCCTACTATTCCTATGGACTCAAAACATACCGCAACCTTACAGCCTCTCCTATTTAGAGGTGTATATAATAGTTTAGATATCGAATATATTGAATCTAGTGACAACACATTCTCAATGCACAAATTTTCATTTTGATAAGATTAAATTCAATATATACTGTTCCGTTCGGTTCTTTTATCATTAGCACCTCATTAGGACGTTCTATTTTTACAGCCTCATTAGTATAATTTTTATCAGGATTCTGGTATTACGGCCTCGTATACACCACCTTACAGACTCATACAATGTTGTCAATTCTCTCACTGCCTATTTAGATAAATCGGGGTTTCCCCTTTCAATTTGGTGTTTAAGCGAACGAAGTTTATTTTGCATTTCTCGAGTGTTAACTAATGAATATTTTAAAACAGTATATTATTTCAGTAGTCTATATTTTAAACAAACACTTATAAATGACAAAGTATTTTTATGATTTCTAAAAAGGTTGAACATGATATTTTATTCAAAGGAATGGTGAATTTAAGTTAGCGCAATACTTTTTTAACAATATTTGTTCTTCTATCGTTTAGTTTCCGTCTGATAGTAATCTAGAATTCCTAATTAATAATATATTATAGTGAGGACATTTCCTGAAGTTTGATTATAATTCTTCTTCTTTAAGTGTAATATTATTATCCCATCTCTTTAGTGGTGAATCTGTCCTTTTTTAAAATGGAGACTTATCTCGTACTACGTACTATGCTGTCCTCTTCTATTTTGCTGATGAGGCTGTTCCATTCTCTTTTTCGTTTGTTGAACTCATTTTTTAATGTTGTTTATTCTGCATAGGTTTAATAGTGTTTTGCGGTTATGCTTCTTACTATCTTACTATTCTCATATCATTCTTCTCCAAATATCTTCTTATCGTACTTATGTCAAGCCTTGTTTTTGCTTTATACCTATGTCATGGTAGTTCGGATTTAGATTTGTATAATTACGTTTTTGCTTCGATTTTCAAGCATGTTTCTCTATATCGTGTATTTAAGACACCCTGAGATTCTGCTTGCCTTTAGCATTTTTTGTTCCCTTACTTTCTCTGCAGTGTTATTTATTATCGCTCGATAAGGTTATTTCCTAATATCAACTAGTAACTAGTCGTCTTTAAGGGGAGCGGAGCAAAATGCAAAATTTTGACACATAAAAATTTTCAATGTGTTTTAAATGTATTCATTTTTTTTTAATCCTGAGAAAACTAATTAATATTTTTGGAAAATTTAAACGCAGAATGAAATATTACATTATTACCGAGGGCCGAAAGTCACTGAAAACTTCTATAATGTTTATTTTAATAAGTTACAAAGTTACAGGGATGAAAATAAAAGAGAAAATTTAGTGTGATTTTTAATTGCAAATATTTCATTCAAAAGAAACTTTTTATTAATTGTAAGGGACTTTCTACCCTTGTTAATAGAGCAGTCTTTCATTCTGCGTTTAAATTTTTCAAAAATCCTTATTAGTTTTCTCCGGATTCGAAAAAAATTAATGCATTTAAAACACATTGAAAATTTTGACATGCGTTAAAATTTTGCATTTTGGTCCGTTCCCCTTAATCGAACGAAGCTATTTCTCGCATGTGATGTTCCGTCTCCGACTTTTCGGTAGATCTACCGAATTGCCCCTTGTATTACCGATTTGAACAAAAAATATCATAATACACTATATTTTACTTTAAAATAAATTCAATCCATTCTTTCACAGATTTTGCTCAGGATTACAACCGCTTAGATCGACATGAAATCTGAAATGCGCATAGGAAACATGTCGAAAAAAAAACTATATTTATATTGCCGATATGCGTTTGTACGCCAGGGAGGAATATCATCCATTCTTGAGGGTGAAAATATTTAATCTTTAAATAACTGCGGCAATCGATGGAGAATTCAATTCATAGCAAAAAATGTTATACACACTTCTCTCGGTTAGTTAATATTTTTTGTGATTTGGGTGATTTTTCAAAAATAACTCGCAAACAGTACATTTTAAGCAAAAAGCCATAAAATGCAAGGCAAAAAGAAACCATTCAAAAATATGAATAAATTTTTTTTAAATTTTTATAGCGGCGATAGAAGTCGAGTTACAACCTGATGAAGGTGAGGGTTTATTTAAATTACCCTTTAATCGAAACTTTATTATCAAATAACGTAAATAATACGAGGTTTTTCCAGAAATGCTCACAACATTTTTAAAAGTATTTGATAAGATCTTTAAAACAAGCTAAGCTATACGTTATTCGGATGGAAAACACCAGAGTTATTAACAAAAAAACACGATTATGTCATTAAAAAAATAAAAAAAAAGGAGGAATTAATTATCGGTTTCTCCACAAAAATGAAAATTATTCCTATTCCACATATAATTAGGTTTATTTATGTATCAACAACGTGTCTTAAAATTGTATCCAGTTTAAAATGTCTAGATTTGAAATAAACTGAATTTGTGAGTATTTTGCTGCTCCGAAATAGTTGAAATTGGAGATATTTATACGCTCCGAAAAAAATTGACAGGAAAAGGTAAACGGTTCTTCTACTATAACTTGTTAAATTTTAAAAATATTTCATTGATCGAAAAATTTAATTTATTATACTTAGTGTGACCAACTAGCCCGAAAAATCCGGGACGTGGCCCGAATTACGAAATCGTGTTCCGACGTCCCGGACAAGGCGTCCGGGCCATCCGAATTTTCGACGTTTTAGTAAAATTCTATATTGAAATTTTGAATACGTTATTTTTCTGAGAAATTGGTGGGACGAAAAAAAGTTGACAATTTCTAGAGTGTGATACTAATACCACATTTAAAACGCATCCATTTTATATCGTGGTATTATAGTTCTACGAAAACTCAAACTGTGGACTTTTTTCGTTTCTGTATTTTAAATATCGTCCTGAAAAATGATGGCTAATAAATGTTTTTTTTCTGTTTTTGGAAAATGGCCCGTTTTTCACTGAAAAGTCCCGGATTTCAAGTATTCTTTTCAGTCTTGTCCCGAATTCGACTGAATTGGAGTTGGTCACACTAATTATACTGAATTATGAGTAAGTACTATAAGATCTGGAAAGTTGAACTTTTTTGAAGCCTTTAGTATTTATGAACGGAACTTTTTACACTATGTTCAAAGTTAAAATGTCAAAATATCAATTAGATTGTATCGTAGAGAAATAAATAAAGATGTGTAATAGGGGCCTTACTCTCCCCCATGTCTAACAGCTTCCTGTTTTCAGAATAGACGAGATCCATTTTTTTTTCGAAGTCAAAATTGAAATATCCAAATAAACTTCGTCAAAAGACTTCGATCCGGAAACTTGTGTTTGAGGAAAGGAATTCTACTATGAATTCGTCTTCCACATAGAAAATAAGGTTTGTTATATTTCGAAAGTTTCTTCCGATTTGGCCAAAGTTTCTGGTGATATCCCATCTCTAGAAAACAAGGTTTCTATTAACATCTCTGAGGTCACCTCTGACTTCGACATTAAAATATCGTCATTATTATAAAGTTCCTGTAGATATTTTGTCTTTCAAAAAAAGATGAAATAGGTAGAAAAGTTAATAGAGGAAACAGGGACAGTAGACAAAGGAATTTAACCCATTTCAGCAGAGACAAAAGACGATAAAGTGAAATGTAAATTGGAGTCACGGTCGACATTTGACGGGAGCGGAGGTCCTATTCGTATTAAGTTCCAAGTTCCAATTTCGGACCGAAAGTCGTCATGAAACAATTACATGAATTAGTTTAAATCAGCTGCAATAGCGAATGGATGGTCCGAATAAAATAGGCTGAAAACCTATATCTATTGCACTTCGAGGAGATGCCTTGGATGTGCTTCATACCATAGCCGTAGATTAGAGAGATGATTTCGAACAGCTTAAGAACAAACTAAACAGGCGATAGGATCACGCACACTTGGAGTATGTCGAAGTTTAAAAATCGAAGAAAAAAAGAGATGAGGATTTTCAATAGTATAAGGTAAATATTGCCAGGTTAGTACAATATACGTATCCAACAGCTCCCAAAGACATGATGGGAAAGTTGGAAGTTCAAACATTTATTAAAGGTCTTCGGGATCATGGAATGCAGTGAATACTGCGAATAGCTCGTCACAAGAATAGCTTCTTTGAAATGAATATAGTATATATTATGTATATTATGTAATAGTGAAATACATTGTTGGTGTATACCGGAGCTACCAGGGCCATTATACGACCGACAGTTATAAATAGTGGTAAGAAACTTTTACCAACGAAGTTGCGACTGCGGACTGCCACAGGTAAAATTCCAACACCCACGGAGAAATGCAGATATAATTAAGAATTGGGAAAAAAGGTCGTCCATACTGTCAGAGTTGCTGACATCGAAGAGGATGTTATATTAGAAATGGACTTAATGAATTTGCTTGGATGCCTAATGGATTGCTAATGGATCCAGTTATGCCTGAGAGGAGTGAAACGATTTTAATGGCGCCCCTGCAGGTAATTGTGGAAGAAGGAACACCTGTTATAATGGAGCCTTGGTACCACGATGAGGACGTTGACCGAGGAATCATAATTGGAAAGGACTTGGTGACTTCTACTAAAGAAATTTCTATAAGACTTATTAAGGTCAATGACTACCCAGTGATCATCAAAAAAGATACGAAAGTAGGAATCTGTGTAGATGTGACGCCTACAACGAGAGGTTCGACCAAAAGGTTGCAGTTGCTGGTCAGTCTATAAATTAGGTGGAGAAAAGGAGATTAAGGGAATTTCTTTGGCGATATCATGGCATATTTGTACCAGAAGGAGGAAAGGCAGGATATCTCTATAATTATATATTTTCTGTACTTATTTTAATCTATAATATTTACTTACCTATTTACTTATATAAATTCATTTTTCTCGTGTTTTTGTTTACTTCCTTTTTTACAATGAACTTCTAACTTAATCTACACTCACCGGCACGAAAAACGGGCACCCCAAAAAAATGGGTAATTTTTGATGGCTCGTATCTCCCAAACCTGTTGTCCGATTTTAGTAATTTTTTTAATATGTTATAGCCTTATTCTTTAACAATATAGCTATGATAATATTGTTGATAGACAGGTAAATTTTCATTGTATACCGGGTGTATTAATCAAACTGGGTTTTTTTTCTCAATTTTCACAACACCCTGTGGAATATTCTAGCCTTTATAAAATATTTAAATTAAAGCCTAACTCCAGGTTTTATTAACATTCTGTTTTTTTATTCATTCGCTTACGTTGGATAATAAAAAAGTTAAGGACTTTAACAACTAGCCATGTTCTTTATTGATATAGGTGTTTCTAAATATAAGTGCGACAAACTTTAAGGGGTAATTTCTGCATGAAAAAATAATGATCGTTTGGCAAAAGAATTTTATATTTGCAAGCATTTGCGGACACAGCTTTATCAAGCAAACGATCATTATTTTTTCATGCAGAATTTCATGCACTCAAAAAAGTGAAAACCCGGTCAAAAACGTTGACAAATAACTGATTATATTTACGACAGACCTAATCAAAGGACAAACGAGATGAAAGACCGAAATTCGGCGAACGATGTTAAAATATAATAAAACTTTGTAAAATTCACTCAAAACGAGGAAAACCAACCAAATACATTGAGAAATAACTGATTATATATCCAACGGATGTAATCAAAGAAAAAAACGACACAAAAAAGACCTAAAATATGGTAAAATACAATAAAACTGTGAAAAATGTCTCAAATACATGAAAACCCGGTCAAAAACATTAATAAATAACTGATTTTATTTACGACAGACGAAATCAAAGGACAAACGAAACAAAAGACCAAAAATCGGTGAACTATGTTAACACAGAATAAAATTATTTAAAATTCACTTAAAAACGAGTAAAACCAATGAAAAAAACATTGACAAATAACTGATTATATATACGACAGACGTAATCAACACAGAAATGAGACAAAAAGATCGAAAATTAGTGAACTATATTATAATATATTAAAACTATGTAAAATTCACTCATAAACAAGTAAACCCAATCGAAAACATTGACAAATAGTTGATTTGAGTTGCAAAACGAAAAAATTTCTTTAAAGCAAAGAGTGAAAAACGAGTACAACCAACCAAAAAACATTGATAAATAACTGATTACGTATCCGACACACGTAATCAAAGGACAAACGAACCAAAGACCGAAAATTGGCAAACGATGTTAAAATATAATAAAACTATGTAAAATTCACCCAAAACGAGGAAAACCAACCAAAAACATTGGAAAATAACTGATTATATAGCCGACGGACGTTATCAAAGGACAAACGAGACAAAAGACCGAAAATCGGCGAACTATGTTAAAATATAATGAAACTATGTAAAATTCACTTAAAATGATTAAAACCAATCAAAAAAATTGACAAATAACTGAATATACATCCAACGTATGTAATCAAAGAAAAAACGAGACAAAAAAGACCTAAAATATGGTAAAATACAATAAAACTGTGAAAAATGTCTCAAATACGTGAAAACCCGGTCAAAAACATTGACAAATAACTAATTATATTTACGACAGACGAAATCAAAGGACAAACGAAACAAAACGACCAAAAATCGGTGAACTATATTAACACATAATAAAATTATTTAAAATTCACTTAAAAACGAGTAAAACCAACGAAAAAAACATTGACAAATAACTGATTATATGTACGACAGACGTGATCAAAACAGAAATGAGACAAAAAGACCAAAAATTAGTGAACTATATTATAATATAATAAAAAGTATGTAAAATTCACTCATAAACAAGTAAACCCAATCGAAAACATTGACAAATAACTGATTTGAGTTGCAAAACGAAAAAATTTCTTTAAAGCAAAGAGTGAAAAACGAGTAAAACCAACCATAAAACATTGATAAATAACTGATTACGTATCCGACACACGTAATCAAAGGACAAACGAACCAAAGACCGAAAATTGGCAAACGATGTTAAAATGTGATAAAACTATGTAAAATTCACTAAAAACGAGGAAAACTAACCAAAAACATTGGATAATCACTGATTATATATCCAATGGATGTAATCAAAGAAAAAACGAGACAAAAAAGACCGAAGATACTCTAAAACACAATAAAACTAAAAAATATACTCAAAAAACGTGAAAACCCGGTCAAAAACAATGACAAATAACTGATTATATTTACGACAGACACAATCAAAATACAAACAAGACAAAAGACCGAACATAGGTGAACTATTTTAAAACATAATAAGTTATTTAAAATTCACTTAAAAAAATAAACCCAATCAAAAACATTGACAAATAATTTTTTTTTTTTATTTACAATTTGCTTCAACCACAAGGGTTATTAGCAATGAACTGTATTTACATCAAATTACAAAATTTAGGTATATTAAATTTGGTTAATGAGTCCTATAGTACGTAAAAAATTAAGAGTCTTACATGAATTACTTTCACTTAAACAATCTTTAATTGTAGTTGGTAACTGTTGATGTTGCCGTTCTATAACGTAGAGGGGACAGTCTATTATTATATGTTGCACTGTTAGTTCACTATCACACACATAACACATCGGAGGGGCTTCCTTCTTTAATAAAAAGTCGTGGGTGATCTTCGTATGACCAAGTCGCAATCTGGACATGAGCACTTGGTCTCTTCTCTTTGTAGGATGTTTCGACGGTGATATACTTTGTTTGATTGTTCTTAATGTAGAGTTTGATTCGTTCCAATTTGTTTGCCATTTTGTCATGATCTTGTTTTTAAAATATTGTTTTAGATCAGTATGAACGCAAGTAGTTATGATGTCTGTTAAGGGATTCTCACTCGCATTTTTTGCTAATGTGTCAGCTTTATCATTTCCACTTATCTCGCAATGTGATGGTACCCAGAGGAACTGAACTAATCTTTGATTTTGTTGGCATATCAAGAGTTCCGCCTTAATTAAGAGGAGGATAGGATGTTTGGGGTATACCCGCCTCAAGGCCGTTAATGCACTTAGGGAATCGCTAATGATTATTGAGAATTTGATGTCATGTGTGTTAACAAACTTTAATGACTGGAGGATAGCAAAGAGTTCAGCTGAGAATATGGAGGTTTGGGGAGGGAGCTGGTAGGAACTGTTATAGTTATCTGTTGTGAAAGCCGCTCCTACTCCATTTGCAGATCTGGATGCATCGGTATAAATATGGATGTGATCATTAAAACCATTTAATATCTCTAATAATCTCTGATTGAAGATTTTTGCTGGTGTGTCACCTTTCTTGAATGCAGATAGGTTTGTATTACAAGCAGGGAGAGCAATTGTCCATGGTAATATGTGTTGGCTGACTTTAAAAGTATTGTAAGTGTGTGGAATTATTGTGTCTAAGCTCTGTAACGTTGCTCTCACTCGATGATAAAACGGAGGATCCAATCTTTTCCCACAATTAAATGTCGATGGAAATCTATCTGTAAATGTGTTTTTATAAACAGGTACATGTGGGTTAGTTGATACTCTTAAGGCATACATGAGGCTAAGGTATTCTCTCCTGAGTTGAAGGGATGGTTCGCCTGATTCAACATACATACACTCAACTGAGCTTGTGTAGTGTGCTCCCAGTGCAATTCTAATTGCTGAATTATGAACTGTGTCTAGCACTTTCAATAGTGAACCTTTGGCTGAGTTGTAGGCAACAGCAGCATAATCTAGTTTTGAACGAATTAGGGTTTTGTATACAGTCATAAGAGTTTGGAAATCGGCACCCCATTGTTTATGAGAGATACTTTTCATTAAGTTAAGGCCGTTTTGAACTGACAGACGGAGAGAGTGGATGTGGTCTTGCCAAGATAGTCGGCTATCCAGTTTTACTCCCAAGAAGTTGATCGATTCTGAATACTTTATTGGTAAATTTTTTAGGAAGAGTTTCGGTGGATTTACTTGTTTCTTTGGAGTTTTACTGAAGATCATTGCTTTCGTTTTAGTGGGTGAAAATTCTAGGCCAGTAGTATTCGACCAATTCTCTAGTTTGTAAATGGCTTGCTGTATATGGGTCGTCATTGTTGATATATTTTTACCACGACAGAATATAACAAGATCATCAGCAAATAGACGGGCTTTGACTAATGGGCTAAGTGACTTAGCGATGTCATTGATGGCAATAAGGAAAAGTGCAACACTAAGAGTAGACCCTTGAGGAATACCGTTTAATTGGATTTTAGAGTCTGAAAGAAAGTTGTCTATTCGAACTTTGAAGTTTCGCCTATATAAAAAATTATTAATAAACTTGATAATATTTCCTTTAATCGACCAACTTGACAGGATTCTTATGATATCTGATCTCCAGATTGTATCATATGCACGCGTTATATCAAAAAATACAGCCAGACATTCTTGACCACATCCAAATGACTCATGAATTACAGATTCAATATCCACTATGTTGTCTAATGTAGATCTGGACTTTCTAAATCCACTTTGTATAGGGCTAAGTAGCTGTCGATCTTCTAGGTACCACATTAGTCGGTTGCTTGCCATTTTTTCAAGTACTTTGCACATATTAGATGTTAGGGAGATTGGTCGGTAAGACTCTGGGTCCGATTTATTCTTGCCCTGTTTAAGAACTGGTACAATAATGGAATCGTACCAATCAATGGGGAAAACATTATTTGTCCAAATGAAATTATAAAGATCCAAAAGATATTGTTTTCCTTCCGTTGGCATAGCTTTTAAAAATGTCGTAGGGATGTTGTCAGGCCCTGGGCTAGTGTCTTTAACTTTGTTTAAAGTTTCTAACAGTTCATCCATCGTAAATATGGCATTTAGAGGTAAATTATTGTGGTCATCAAGATTTATACATGCATTATTAAATTTATTTTTATGGGCTAGGAAACTTGTAGATAGATTTTCGTCACTGCTATGTTGTTGGTATACGTTTGCTAGTACGGAGGCTATTTCTTGCTTAGTTGAATAAATATGGTTATGATGTTCTAGGTAATGAATGGTGTTAAATGATTTTTTCCCGTACATTCTGCTTATCATTTGCCAAACCTCAGAAGTCGGGGTAGATGAATTTAAAGATGATACATAATTTTTCCAGGCTTCTCTCTTACTCTTCTTTAAGGTGTATCTACAATACGCCCTTAATCTTTTGAATTCTAGCTGGTTATTTAAAGTTGGGTGCCTTCTTAATTTATAAAACGCCTTTTTTGACTCTTTAATTGCTGCTTCGCAGTGGGAATTCCACCACGGGACTGGAGCACGTTTTTTTGGAAATTTTGAATAACCTATGGACTCGTGAGCTATTGACGTTAAAAACTGTACGAGATGGAGTACTTTGGAGTTAATATCAATGTCTGTATCAAAGGGCTGAACCAACTGAGAAATTTTTTGTGAAATTAAAGAGGAATATAGAGACCAATCTGCATTTTTCAGACACCATTTATTGGATGGAATTGATGAGGAGATATGGTTATTGTTCGTAATTAGGATAGGAAAATGATCGCTTCCATGCAAATGGGATGTCACATCCCACGACAGAGTTGGTTGTAAGACAGGGTCACAGAGGGATAAATCTATTGGTGATCCATTGCCGGTGGAAATATTGAACCTTGTGATTCTTCCATCGCTAAGGATATTCATATTAGAATCTGTAACAATTTGTTCGATTTTACGTCCCAAGGAATCTGTTTTTTTACCTCCCCAAAGTATATTGTGGGCATTAAAATCGCCTAATATAATACGCGGTTCTGGAATTTGATTGAAGAGTTCAGTTATTTCTTTTATGGACGGGTCTAAGTTCGGAGGAAAATAAATATTACATATATTGACTTTGTGGGGGCCTTTTATAGATACTGCTGTTGCCTCCAACTCAGTTCTTAAACGTATTACTTCGGTATTAAATGAGTTATGGACATATATTACTACTTCCCCACTAGCATGGCTAGCAGGTATTCTGTTCTTATAGTACGGAGTATAGTTTCTTAAATTATGACAGTTATCTTCTTTGAAGTGGGTTTCTTGTAGGCATATTACAGATGGTTTAAACTTAGCTATAATTAATTTAAGTTCTTCTAAATGGGTGTAATACCCATTTAGGTTCCATTGCAGTATACAGTTGAATGTTGTATTAAATTTCAGCAGAGGCGTCGCTGCTGTATTCACTGTGATCAGTAGAGAAAGCGGATAATAATAGCTGTTTATTAATCTTAGTTTTTAATCTTGTACAGCGACTTTTCAGATACTTGGGAGTTAATGATGGATGGATTTTAGTTAAAAAATTGAGTAGTCCTTCGATATCTTCTGTATACGTTTTTGCAATGCTGAGAGGATCTGCAGAGCCGTATGCATTTTCAAAGAAATCAATTAGTTCTTCCTGGGTTAAATATCCGTTGTCAGAATTATCTTGGAAAAAAGAACTAGTGCATTTAATAAGATCTTCTGCTAAAGTCTTATTATCTTCAGGAACAGTTTTTGCTTTCTTAGATTTACGCAGAGGTTCTTTAAATGGGTTCTGGTCTACTGATGTTGAAGGAGACGTTATTTCTGACACCGCTCGTTTAGACGATTGAGTGTCAGAGGGTGTAGGAGGTTGATTTTGGCTGTGATTATTCATTTCAACATTATCTGGCTGGATAGGTGTTTGAATGGGATTTGAATCAAATAGAGAAGTATTGGTTGTTTCTTTTGATTGTGGACTGGTGGATTGTTGCGAAGATTGTGAAGGATGGATAGTTGGCTGAGCATCTGTTATGATAGGGTGGCAATTTTGGATATAATTTGGTTGAGCAGTAGGTGATGAATTTTCGATAGATGTTTGAGTGTTTGTATTTTTTTTGCACTGAGAGGCTAGATGACCTTGTTCTTTACAAATGTAACAAGACTGTTTTTCAAGTGAAAAATAAATTCGATAATTGATTTGTTCATAGTTAATTAATATAGACTCAGGAATATTTTCCAGATTTTTAGGAGAAATGTAAGTATAGCGTCGGAAACTCAAGATATGCTTAAATAAAGAGTTAGTTGTACCTATTCTTAGAAAATCCAATGGAGTTATTTGATGAATTGCAAAATTTTGTAGTTGAGTCTCTATAATACTGTGAGGTATTGATGGGGGGACATTAGAAATTATCAGTTTTTCGCTTGGTGTGACTAACTTCCTGGCTTGGATACGTTCCTGATTGATTACTATTGTTCCATTATCTGTTCTTAAAAATTCGGTGACTGTTTCTTCAGTAGTAAAATATACGCAAATACGATCATTTACAATCCTGGAAATGGCGAGAATTTTATTGGGATCGACTTTAGTTGCTATGGCATTTAAATAATCTTCAATTTTTGTATTTGGAAGTGAATTGAATAAAATGGCTTGGTTTTTGCTTGCGAATTTTTTGTTAGGTTGAGTCAGAGCGGTTGAATATAATTTTGATTGATTGGATGGATTAATGACATCTTGAGAATTTTGAAGTTCAGAAGATCTCTCCTCTGAAATTTCCTGCATATTGGGCCTATGTTGCCTGATTACGGCCCTTGTGCTTGGACAGGTTCATTAGTAATTAAGCTACTTAATTACCTCGTTACTGGTATTTATAACCGTTGTTTACTGTTTGTTGATTAAAAAATAGTAATAAAGATGATCTAACTTACAGTTTGATCCCAAAATCGGATTAAGCACTATATAATACACTATTATACCAACTTTGATAATTTTCTAACAAGTAAAACCACCTTAATTTTGATAAAAACTAAGAGCTAATCGGAAACACTGTTTACTAGTTAAGAAACCAGTTTCGAATTCCTTGACAAATAATTGATTATATATATGATAGACTTAATCAAAGGACAAATGAGACAAAAGAAAGAAAATCGACAAACTTTGTTAAAATATACTAAAACTATGTAAAATTCACTTAAAATGAGTAAAACCAATCAAAAACATTGACAAATAACTGATTATATATCCAACGGATGTAATCAAAGAAAAAACGAGACAAAAAGACCTAAAATATGGTAAAATACAATAAAACTGTGAAAAATGTCTCAAATACGTGAGAACCCGGTCAAAAAACATTCACAAATAACTGAATATATTTACGACAGACGAAATCAAAGGACAAACGAAACAAAACGACCAAAAATCGGTGAACTATGTTAACACATAATAAAATTATTTAAAATTCACTTAAAAACGAGTAAAACCAATAAAAAAACATTGACAAATAACTGATTATATATACGACAGACGTAATCAAAACAGAAATTAGACAAAAAGACCGAAAATTGGTGAACTATGTTATAATATAATAAAACTATGTAAAATTCACTCATAAACGAGTAAACCCAATCAAAAAAACATTGACAAATAACTGATTTTAGTTGCAAAACCAAAAAATTTCTTTAAAGCAAAAAGTGAAAAACGAGTAAAACCAACCAAAAAAAAACATTGATAAATAACTGATTACGTATCCGACACACGTAACCAAAGGACAAACGAACCAAAGACCGAAAATTGGCAACGATGTTAAAATATAATAAAACTATGTAAAATTCACTCAAAAAACGAGGAAAACTAACCAAAAACATTGGATAATCACTGAATATATATCCAATGGATGTAATCAAAGAAAAAACGAGGCAAAAAAGACCGAAGATACACTAAAACACAATAAAACTAAAAAATATACTCAAAAAACGTGAAAACCCAGTCAAAAACAATGACAAATAACTGATTATATTTACGACAGACACAATCAAAATACAAACAAGACAAAAGACCGAACATCGGTGAACTATTTTAAAACATAATAAATTATTTAAAATTCACTTAAAAAAAATAAACCCAATCAAAAACATTGACAAATAATTGAATATATATATGATAGACTTAACCAAAGGACAAATGAGACAAAAGAAAGAAAATCGACAAACTATGTTAAAATATACTAAAACTATGTAAAATTCACTCAAGAAAAACAAGGAAAACCAACCAAAAACATTGGCAAATAACTGATATATATCCGACGGGCATAATTAAAGAAAAAACGAGACAAAGAGAGCTAAAATATACTAAAATACAAGAAAAACGTGAAAACCCGGTCAGAAAACATCGTCAAAAAGCTGATTACATATCCGACGGACGTAAACAGCAAAAAAATGAGATAAAAGATAAAAAATCAGCGAAATATATGTTAACATACAATAAAACTCTGTATAATACACTCAAAACGTGGAAAACCAATCAGAGACATTCTCAAATAACTGATTACACATCCAACGTATGTAATCATGGGAGAAACTGCGAAATAAGCAAATATATAATGAAAAGTAAAAACACACCTCACATAAAATTATAATACTGTTAGCGTTTGATTTAAAACCAACAAAAATAGATCACATATTGTTGTACCTATTTAGGAATAAAAGACACCTGAACTCAGTATTATGCGACAACCTCAACTTGCCTGATAAAACACTATTTGTAAAAACAGACATGGTTTTCAATTATTTTTGTTATAATAAAGAATATTTGAACACCGTATTCTAAACAATAACAGTGAATGGATGCTACTGATGATGATACAGTCTCAAAGCTATATTGTCATACTCAACTAGGATTAATGGAATATCACAATACTTATCAAAACTTTTTTTGACTCGCCCGTTTGTTTACGCCCCGCTCAAATCGTCAAATTTCTGAAATATACACTCTTTTGCATGTACTTAACTTACCTTATCTTAATCTGACAATTTCGAGTATTTTTAAAAATAGATTTTTTTTCAGGGCCCCCCCTAACGAATGCCCCTGTGTTAAGAGCCAATATATGGTAGAGGTACATCTGCAGGGTACCAAGTTTCTTTCCATACGATAATCTGACGCACTCGAGTAACGGTAAAAAACCCCCCCGTGAGGGCTCCACTACCAAAATGATATTCTATCATTAGTTTGAAAAAGTTAAGACACCTAGGTGTTTAAACCTAAATTTAAGATAGAGATCAATACGTAAGTATAGCATTATCAATAAGGAAATGAAGCTTGTTGACATGTTATACTTAAAATAGATTATTTTTGTCTTTCCTTTTACAAATCTCATCTTTTCATCTTTAATTACACTAGTTTTTCACCGTTGTGGTCTGTTGTTCGGTTTTTTTAATTGAAGTGTGTGACAAATTTTTTAAATCAGAAAAGTCGTAATACCTATTTGAAGTCTTTACATTTATGTTGTTCTATACATACTTTTTATCACTAACAGTGGCATTTGTAGTTTCCCTTGCATTTTGAAAAAAAAACAGACAAGTAATATGGCATACCATAGATAGAACTGATTTTTAGCGGTTTACATGCCACTATGTATAGAGTTATCTTCCATACAGGAATGTCCCGACTCTAAAAATTTATTTTTAATAACATTTTGAAAATAATATATTTTTTGAACAGCCCCATAACAGTAAGACCACAAAATACTGATTTCGATAGTGTCCTCTGCAAGTATAAGAAAATACTAGTACACTTATTTCACTTACATAATTTGGGACACATTTTGATCGAGTATACATAATGCTTTCAAGTTCAGAACTTCCTTGTCTACCGTTAATTTCTGACCAGGCAACAACGGTGAGATACATTTGGAAATGCGGCTTTTCTTAATTTTCATAAATGACGTGGAAAATTAATTTTATTCATGTATTAGTAAAAAACTACCCCCTTGTATTGAATTTACAAATGAGCTATATATTTTTCTGAATTGTTCATTTTTTCCCTTTTCGTTGATATATAACAATATTATATTGTTTTATGATAAAATTCCCTGTAAGGGTGAACTACCCTGATTCCAATAGTCAAATAATAAAAATAATATGAGTTTTAGGGAGATATCTCTTTTTAAAACATTAATTCAAAAAATCTTTTTCTTAATTTTCATAAATGACATGGAAAATTAATTTTATTCATATAGATTTTTGCATTATGCGGAGAAGAGACATTCGCCCCGCTAATGTAAAAATGAACCCAGCATAGATGAGCGAAAAACCGATTCGCTTCTTATTCACCCACGTAATAGGGGTAAATAGCATTTAGGTATTTTTGTAAATTATTATAATTTAAATCTCGAGTAGTTGACGATTATATTTTTTTACTAATTAAAATAAAAAAAGTCGTAGAAAAAGTATAGCATTCTACTCGCATGTAAAGGCTATTACTCACGATGATGAAGTTTGCGACACTCTAGGTGTATTTTGATTGTGTCTGTCGTAAATATAATCAGTTATTTGTCATTGTTTTTGACTGGGTTTTCACGTTTTTTGAGTATATTTTTTAGTTTTATTGTGTTTTAGTGTATCTTCGGTCTTTTTTGCCTCGTTTTTTCTTTGATTACATCCATTGGATATATATTCAGTGATTATCCAATGTTTTTGGTTAGTTTTCCTCGTTTTTTGAGTGAATTTTACATAGTTTTATTATATTTTAACATCGTTGCCAATTTTCGGTCTTTGGTTCGTTTGTCCTTTGGTTACGTGTGTCGGATACGTAATCAGTTATTTATCAATGTTTTTTTTTGGTTGGTTTTACTCGTTTTTCACTTTTTGCTTTAAAGAAATTTTTTGGTTTTGCAACTCAAATCAGTTATTTGTCAATGTTTTTTTGATTGGGTTTACTCGTTTATGAGTGAATTTTACATAGTTTTATTATATTATAACATAGTTCACCAATTTTCGGTCTTTTTGTCTAATTTCTGTTTTGATTACGTCTGTCGTATATATAATCAGTTATTTGTCAATGTTTTTTTATTGGTTTTACTCGTTTTTAAGTGAATTTTAAATAATTTTATTATGTGTTAACATAGTTCACCGATTTTTGGTCGTTTTGTTTCGTTTGTCCTTTGATTTCGTCTGTCGTAAATATATTCAGTTATTTGTGAATGTTTTTTGACCGGGTTCTCCCGTATTTGAGACATTTTTCACAGTTTTATTGTATTTTACCATATTTTAGGTCTTTTTGTCTCGTTTTTTCTTTGATTACATCCGTTGGATATATAATCAGTTATTTGTCAATGTTTTTGATTGGTTTTACTCATTTTAAGTGAATTTTACATAGTTTTAGTATATTTTAACAAAGTTTGTCGATTTTCTTTCTTTTGTCTCATTTGTCCTTTGATTAAGTCTATCATATATATAATCAATTATTTGTCAATGTTTTTGATTGGGTTTATTTTTTTAAGTGAATTTTAAATAACTTATTATGTTTTAAAATAGTTCACCTATGTTCGGTCTTTTGTCTTGTTTGTATTTTGATTGTGTCTGTCGTAAATATAATCAGTTATTTGTCATTGTTTTTGACCGGGTTTTCACGTTTTTTGAGTATATTTTTTAGTTTTATTGTGTTTTAGAGTATCTTCGGTCTTTTTTGTCTCGTTTTTTCTTTGATTACATCCATTGGATATATAATCAGTGATTATCCAATGTTTTTGGTTAGTTTTCCTCGTTTTTAGTGAATTTTACATAGTTTTATCACATTTTAACATCGTTTGCCAATTTTCGGTCTTTGGTTCGTTTGTCCTTTGATTACGTGTGTCGGATACGTAATCAGTTATTTATCAATGTTTTATGGTTGGTTTTACTCGTTTTTCACTCTTTGCTTTAAAGAAATTTTTTCGTTTTGCAACTCAAATCAGTTATTTGTCAATGTTTTCGATTGGGTTTACTTGTTTATGAGTGAATTTTACATACTTTTTATTATATTATAATATAGTTCACTAATTTTTGGTCTTTTTGTCTCATTTCTGTTTTGATCACGTCTGTCGTATATATAATCAGTTATTTGTCAATGTTTTTTTCATTGGTTTTACTCGTTTTTAAGTGAATTTTAAATAATTTTATTATGTGTTAATATAGTTCACCGATTTTTGGTCGTTTTGTTTCGTTTGTCCTTTGATTTCGTCTGTCGTAAATATAATTAGTTATTTGTCAATGTTTTTGACCGGGTTTTCACGTATTTGAGACATTTTTCACAGTTTTATTGTATTTTACCATATTTTAGGTCTTTTTTGTCTCGTTTTTTCTTTGATTACATCCGTTGGATGTATATTCAGTTATTTGTCAATTTTTTTGATTGGTTTTAATCATTTTAAGTGAATTTTACATAGTTTCATTATATTTTAACATAGTTCGCCGATTTTCGGTCTTTTGTCTCGTTTGTCCTTTGATAACGTCCGTCGGCTATATAATCAGTTATTTTCCAATGTTTTTGGTTGGTTTTCCTCGTTTTGGGTGAATTTTACATAGTTTTATTATATTTTAACATCGTTTGCCAATTTTCGGTCTTTGGTTCGTTTGTCCTTTGATTACGTGTGTCGGATACGTAATCAGTTATTTATCAATGTTTTTTGGTTGGTTGTACTCGTTTTTCACTCTTTGCTTTAAAGAAATTTTTTCGTTTTGTAACTCAAATCAATTATTTGTCAATGTTTTCGATTGGGTTTACTTGTTTATGAGTGAATTTTACATAGTTTTAATATATTATAATATAGTTCACTAATTTTCGATCTTTTTGTCTCATTTCTGTGTTGATTACGTCTGTCGTATATATAATCAGTTATTTGTCAATGTTTTTTTCATTGGTTTTACTCGTTTTTAAGTGAATTTTAAATAATTTTATTCTGTGTTAACATAGTTCACCGATTTTTGGTCTTTTGTTTCGTTTGTCCTTTGATTTCGTCTGTTGTAAATAAAATCAGTTATTTATTAATGTTTTTGACCGGGTTTTCATGTATTTGAGACATTTTTCACAGTTTTATTGTATTTTACCATATTTTAGGTCTTTTTTGTGTCGTTTTTTTCTTTGATTACATCCGTTGGATATATAATCAGTTATTTCTCAATGTATTTGGTTGGTTTTCCTCGTTTTGAGTGAATTTTACAAAGTTTTATTATATTTTAACATCGTTCGCCGAATTTCGGTCTTTCATCTCGTTTGTCCTTTGATTAGGTCTGTCGTAAATATAATCAGTTATTTGTCAACGTTTTTGACCGGGTTTTCACTTTTTTGAGTGAATTTTACATAGTTTTATTATATTTTAACATATTTCGTCCTTTTTCGGTCTTTTGTCTGGTTTGTCCTTTGATTAGGTGTGTCGTATATATAATCAGTTATTTGTCAATGTTTTTTATTAATATTTCTCGTTTTTCATTCTTTGCTTTAAAGAAATTTTTGGTTTTGTTACTCAAATCATTTATTCGTCAATGTTTTTGATTGGTTTTACGCGTTTTTGAGTGAATTTTACATAGTTTTGTTATATTTTAACATAGTTCGCCGATTTTCGGTCTTTAGTCTCGTTTGACCTTTAATTACATCCTTCGCATATATAATCAGTTATTTTCCAATTATTTTGGTTGGTTTTCCTCGTTTTTTTTAGCGAATTTTACATAGTTTTATTATATTTTATCATATATTGCTGGTTGTTTTCACTTTTTTGAGTGAATTTTACATAGTTTTATTATATTTTAACATATTTCGTCCTTTTTCGGTCTTTTGTCTGGTTTGTCCTTTGATTAGGTGTGTCGTATATACAGGGTGTCCCGAAAAGATTGGTCATAAATTATACCACAGATTCTGGGGTCAAAAATAGGTTGATTGAACCTCACTTACCTATATACAATAATGCACACAAAAAAAGTTACAGCCCTTTGAAGTTACAAAATGAAAATCGATTTTTTTTCATATATCGAGAACTCTCAGAGATTTTTTATTGAAAATTGACATGTGGCATTTTTACGACAGCAGTATCTTAAAAAAAAAATTAAGTAAAATTTGTGCACCCCATACAAATTTTATGGGGGTTTTGTTCCTTTAAACCCCCCCAAACTTTTGTGTACGTTCCAATTAAATTATTATTGTGGCACTATTAGTTAAACACATTATTTTTAAAACTTTTTTGCCTCTTAGTACTTTTTCAATAAGCCAGTGTTTATCGAGATATTTTGAATATTTGTCGAATCCACCACATATTTGTATATGGTTAATTACGGTTATAGAGACCTGTTAATAATCTGAAAATTTATTTATAATTTACATTTTTAGGTATATTTTGAAAAAGAAGCTACATCTCGATAAAAGGTGACTTATGAACAAAAGACTAAGAGACGAAAGTTTTAAAAACACTGTGTTTAACTAATGGTACCACAATAATAGTTTAATTGGAACGTACACAAACATTAGGGGGGTTTAAAGGAACAAAACCCCCATAAAATTTTTACGTAAATATATTGAAAAAGAAGCCGCATCTCAATAAAAACTGGCTTATTGAAAAAATACTAAGATGCAAAAAAGTTTTAAAAACGTTGTGTTTAACTAATGGTACCACAATAATGAATTAATTGGAACGTACACAAAAGTTTGGGGGGGTTTAAGGGAACAAAATCCCCATAAATTTTTTATGGGGTGGACAAATTTCACTATAATTTTGTTTTAAGATGTTCTTGACATAAGAATTATACATGTCCATTTTCAGTAAAAAATCTCTAATAGTTTTCGATATATTGAAAAAAATCGATTTTCATTTTGTAACTTCAAAGGGCTGTAACTTTTTTTGTGAGCACATTTGTACTAAGGTAAGTTAGGTTCAATCGAACTATTTTTGACCCCAGAATGTGTGGTATAATTTATGACCATTCTTTTCGGGACACCCTGTATAATCAGTTATTTGTCAATGTTTTTTATTAATATTTCTCGTTTTTCATTCTTTGGTTTAAAGAAATTTTTGGTTTTGTTACTCAAATCAGTTATTTTTCACTGTTTTTTGGTTGGTTTTGAGTGATTTTACAGTTTTATTGTACTTTACCATATTTTTTGGTCTCTTTTTTCTCGTTTTTTTTGGATTACATCCGTTGGATATATAATCAGTTATTTGTCAATGTTTTTTGGTTGGTTTTGAGTGATTTTACAGTTTTATTGTTTTTTACCATATTTTTTTTGGTCTTTTTCTCGTTTTTCTTTGATTACATCCATTGGATATGTAATCAGTTATTTGTCAATGTTTTTTGGTTGGTTTTGAGTAATTTTACAGTTTTTATTGTATTTCATCAATTTTCTCGTTTTTCTTTGATTACATTCATTGGATATGTAATCAGTTATTTGTCAATGTTTTTTGGTTCGTTTTGAGTGATTTTACAGTTTTTATTGTATTTCATCAATTTTCTCGTTTTTCTTTGATTACATCCATTGGATATGTAATCAGTTATTTGTCAATGTTTTTTTGGTTGGTTTTGAGTGATTTTACAGTTTTTATTGTATTTCATCAATTTTCTCGTTTTTCTTTGATTGCATCCATTGGATATGTAATCAGTTATTTGTCAATGTTTTTTGGTTGGTTTTGAGTGATTTTACAGTTTTTATTATATTTTAACATATTTCGTCCTTTTTCGGTCTTTTGTCTGGTTTGTCCTTTGATTAGATGTGTCGTATATATAATCAGTTATTTGTCAATGGTTTTTGGTTGGTTTTGAGTGATTTTACAGTTTTTATTGTATTTCTCGTTTTTTTCATTCTTTGCTTAAAGAAATTTTTTGGAAGTCATTTGTGAGTTAAACCACATATTATCTAAAATATGTATTTTATTAATATTGCTAAACATTTTTTTAATATATGTGTGTTTACCTATTTAAACCAATAACACAATGTTATTAATTTAGATAGTTAAAAAACAACACAGAAAAGTCAGGAGTGGGTTAAGAAAAGAACTGAAATATTATTTAAAGTATTTATTTTATTAATATTGCTAAACATTTTTTTAATATATGTGTGTTTACCTATTTAAACCAATAACACAATGTTATTAATTTAGATAGTTCAAACACAGAAAAGTCAGGAGTGGGTTAAGAAAAGAACTGAAATATTATTTAAAGTATTTATTTTATTAATATTACCTTGTTGATTTTTGTATATCACAAAATGAAAGTTAGACAATACAAACAATACAAATGCTTTAAGCACCTCTTGTACACTAGTTTTTTTCACTTGAGTTTTTTTTTCATTTTCGTATCCAAGCCGACGACGAATTTTTGTTGTCGCGTTTTGATGTTTACATCCACTTGTTAGGCACCCCGTACTATTTTTTGTTCACTTGTCATGTTTTAAGATTTTTTATCACTTTTCGTAATCCAAGCCGACGGCGCATTTTGTTGTCACGTTTTGATGTTTACATCCACTTGTTAGGCACCCCGTACACATATTCTTTTTCACTTGAGTTTTTTTTTCATTTTCGTATCCAAGCCGACGACGAATTTTTGTTGTCACGTTTTGATGTTTACATCCACTTGTTAGGCACCCCGTACACATATTCTTTTTCACTTGAGTTTTTTTTTCATTTTCGTATCCAAGCCGACGACGAATTTTTGTTGTCACGTGTGATTTTTAAAACTGACTTTTTAAACACCTCCCGTACACATATTTTTTTTTCACTTGAGTTTTTTTTCATTTTCATATCCAAGCCGACGACGAATTTTTGTTGTCGCGTGTGATTTTTAAAACTGACTTTTTAAACACCTCCCGTACACATATTTTTTTTTCACTTGAGTTTTTTTTCATTTTCGTATCCAAGCCGACGACGAACACTCCACAACTACGGTTTAAGCTGTTTTCTATGTCCACTAGTCCACATCAGGTGACATTTTTAAATGATTTATAATTTTACGACTTGACCTCGCACATACCGGTACAGCAAGTTTTTCTTTCATTTAGGGTACGAATAAGGTAATATTAGTCAAACTACTTGGATAGTACCTACGGTTTTATAGCTTAGTGGAATGGGTAAGAAATTTTAAAATCCCTGCTTTTTTAATACGCTTTATTACCCATGAGCAGGTGGCCAACCAATGAAATGTATGCCACACCCCCCTAGTGTGTTTTAAAGTACCAATCCTTAAAAATGCATATGATATCCAACTAAATCTTAGATCATGGCTGGGTGCTTTTATTTTAATTTATTTTTTTAATTTATACAATTATACAATACATTGTAGTGAAACAAGCGTATTTTTTAATTATTACTGTTCGAATGCATGAAGTTTTTATTTCAGTAGATTGGAAACCATAATTTGCATCTTTTTTACGGCATTCCCTTCTCACTAAGTGTCTGCATGTGTAACTACGTCACTTAAGAAGGAAATATTTCTTAATTTATTCACCGCATCCTTGCCATCGTTCCGCGAGCAGGTGGTCCTTAGCAGGTCACAACACTTTATGGAATTCCGGTAGCTGCTTTTTGCATGTTACAATTATCATATATTGCAAATCTTGGTTAATAATCAACCAAGAATAGTTTATGAAGAATTGCTACGTGTGCATTCGACTGTTATTTCAGATCTTTAGATATGTACTCATGCAAGGAACAGTCAAGAATATATTTTTAAATACACATTGGCTTACTTTTAATAAAACACTTTATATATCAGGTTGGTGTTAGAGAATCATGGATTCCTTCTAATGGCGTATAATTATCATGGTCACTGATTTTCGTTAATGTGAATTCCTTTGCTAATCATATAGTGTTGGTGTTACCTAATTAGTATTCACCCTATTACCTAATTATTATTCACCCTAGCCAGCGGTTGTTCACCTAATTAATATTCCACAATATTCCACATATTTGGACATACAATATACATCTACTATCGTCTTTTATGAAGACTTTGAAATTTACATTTTCGCGTCCGCTACCTACGGAAAAGATTCCTTCTGTATACCAGAGAAATCTTTTCGTTTAATTAATATAGATGTCGTACCAAGTGTACTGAAGTCTGGTTATTTTATTATTACCAGAAAGGCCAAAAGCATTTTCTTACACCTCGACCATCCACCTAGATGTTCCTGACGAGAGCTTGACATGAGCTCGAAACACGTCGTGTAGAATATCGGTGGTGGTCGAAGTGAAATAAAATGCAATTGCCGTTTCCTTTCATATATATATATATATATATATATATATATATATATATATATATATATATATATATATATATATATATATATATATATATATATATTGATACATGTATCCATGTGACTTCCAAAGTAGATTCTCGTAATACGTTGTTACTTCATATATACCGTTATGACTTCCGATTTCGGAAGTCACAACGTTTTGCCTATATTTTTACGAATTTGGCTACTAGATGGTATCAGAAGGCTTATATTAAAAATTTCGCTGGAAGTCATATCGTATCTAACATACTCATAAGATCAGATTTTAGTTCGACGGTATATCACCAGCGCTAGTGTCGCTCCCGTGCTACTATACAGGTTATGTACACAACGCGTAGCGTCTTCCGTATACCACACCGCTCGGTGTGACTTCCGTTTTTTGGCAACCCTGTGTAACGGTTTCCAGACATTTAGCTGTTGTAGATTCGCGGTCCTAATCGTACTTAGTGTTTTGTGTGCCTTTTGTTTTTAAACATGAATAATAGCAGATCTGCTTTACTTTTAAAGTTAGCCTTAAATGAAGGTACAATAAGTGATTATATATCTCTATAATTATATATTTTCTGTACTTATTTCAATCTATAATATTTACTTACCTATTTACTTAGGTATATAAATTCATTTTTCTCGTGTTTTTGTTTACTTCCTTTTTTACAATGAACTTCTAATTTAATCTACACTCACCGGCACGAAAAACGGGCACCCTAAAAAAATGGGTAATATTTGATGTCTCGTATCTCCCAAACCTTTGGTCCGATTTAAGTAATGTTTTTAATATGTTATAGCCTTATTATTTAACAATATAGCTATGATAACATTGTTGATAGACAGGTAAATTTTCATTGTATACCGGGTGTACCAATCAAACTGGGTTTTTTTCTCAATTTTCACAACACCCTGTGGAATATTCTAGCCTTTATAAAATATTTAAATTAAAGCCTAACTATAGCTCGAGGTTTTATTAACATTCTGTTTTTTTATTCATTCGCTTACGTTGGATAATAAAAAAGTTAAGGACTTTAACAACTAGCCATGTTCTTTATCGATACAGGTGTTTCTAAATATAAGTGCGACAAATTTTAAGGGGTAATTTCTCCATGAAAAAATAATGATCGTTTGGCAAAATAATTTTATATTTGCAAGCATTTGCGGACATAGCTTTATCAAGTAAACGATCATTATTTTTTCATGCAGAATTACCCCTCAAAGTTTGTCGCACTTATTTAGAAACACCATGTATTGATAAAGAACATGTTTAATTGTTAAAGTCCCTAACTTTTTTATTATCCAACATAAGCGAATGAATAACAAACAGAACATTAAGAAAACCTGGGGCTATAGTTGGGTTTTAATTTCAATATTGTATAAAGGCTAGAATATTCCACAGAGTGTTGTGAAAATTGAAAAAAAAAACCAGTTTGATTGGTACGCCCAGTATACAATGATAATTTACCTGTCTAGAAACAATATTATTACAGCGATATAGTTAAAGAATAAGGCTATAACATATTAAAGAAATACTTAAATCGGAGAATAGGTTTAGGAGATACGAGCCATCAAAAATGACCCATTTTTTGGGGTGCCCGTTTTTCGTGCCGGTGAATGTATCTATTAAATAATCTAAATTATTTTTAAAAATCTTATTAAAAGCTTAAATACAAGAAATGTAGGTAAATGTTCGCATTTAACGAAATTTCCGAAAATTGTGTATTTTTTTGACCCAAGTAGGCTGAAAAATCGATTTTATAGTTATTGTTATTTCGAAAGTAATAAAACGTGTAAAAATTACAAAAAAAATTGAATGTACAATTACAATTGAATGGAATTAAATACACGATAAAATGAATCAAGAGCGATAAAAAGTTTAAAGTAATAAATTCTAGTAATAATATAAAATACAGTAAACTCTCTATTAAGGGGGTAGGCGCAAAATCTCTGTCCAATGCTATTTAAATACATTTATTTTTTTCGAATCCTGAGAAAACTAATAAATATTTTTTAAAACATACACCCAGAATGAAAGATAACATTATTACGGGGGACCGAAAGTCCCTTAGAATAAAAAAAAGTTTCTTTTGAATGAAATATTCGAAATTAAAAATCACACTAACTTTTCTCTTGTTTTTTCATCCCATTATCTTTATTAAAATAAACATATATTAGGTATATAAGTTATTAAAATAAACATTATATAAGTTTTCAGGGACTTTCTGCCCTCGGTAATAATGTAAGCTTCCATTCTGCGTTTAAATTTTTCAAAAATACTTATTAGTTTTCTCAGAATTCGAAAAAAATTAATGCATTTAATTAGCACTGGACTAAGATTTTGCGCCTATCCCCAACGAGCACCTCCTCTATACGGACGGTATTTAAAACAAAATTCATTTGCCGATATACTGAGCCTGTACTCTTCCGGACAATCCCTTAAAATGATGTGTACCTAAATGAAAAAAAAAATACATAGATATTTTTTCCAAATATTTTAGAATACAAAACTACAATATTTATATTTTATTATTTCAAATTAACACAGAGATGACAACGAGTGATATTTGATAACTTTACCTTATCAGCAGTAGGTAATAAAAATCTGGTTCTAGTGTGGGATCCGTCATTAAAATATTTTGTGTGTCGGTCATTAAAAGAAATGTGACACCATAACGCGTTGCTCTAATAATACTTTAACATCGGTATTATGTTGTGACTAAAAATGTTAACGGAATGTCTGCTTGGCAAAAGAAAACATCGGCACAATATCAATTTTCTTCTTTGATATGTTACCTATGTATGTGTATGCCAAATTTCATGTCAATCTTAAGTGGTTTTTTAAAATTTATGGGTTTTGCAATATTTTACCGTCAGCGAACGGACTAATAGAAGAGGATCCGATATAAGGCCGATCTGCATCGATATATTTAATGGATAACAATAATTATTGGATATGTAATTTAGTATGTTAACAATTATAAAAAACAAGGGGTGCATGATCTAATTTTCTTCTGACTATAATCAATTAATAATTAATAAATGACTTTTATCTACTCTATGTCATATTATAATATATAAATTTTTAGTTTGTGAAAACTGTCATTATAGATAGCAGTGCTTTAAAGTAAGCATGAAGTAACAATGTATTTTAAATGGGATTTACTTTTTCTCACTGTTTTTGACACACTTTCATATAATTAAATATTCTTTCTTAACTTTCGCGTTTCATGGTGATGACATCTTCTTTTTCTTCAAGTGCCATCTCCGCGAAGGAGGTCGGCAATCATCATAGCTATTCGGACCTTGGAGACGGCTGCTCTGAAAAGTTCGTTTGATGTACATCCGTACCATTCTCTCAGGTTGCGCAACCACGATATTCTGCGTCTCCCTATGCTTCTTTTTCCATGAATCTTTCCCTGCATAATGAGTTGGAGCAAGTTGTATCTCTCTCCACGTGTAATATGTCCGAGATATTCCAATTTTCTGGTTTTAATTGTATTTAAGACTTCCATTTCTTTATTCACCTTTCTCAGAACCTCTTTGTTTGTGACGTGTTCTGTCCATGATATTTTTAGAATTCTTCTATATACCCACATCTCGAATGATTCCAGTTTTTTCATTGATGCCGCATTCAAGGTCCAAGCTTCCATTCCGTAAAACAGAGTCGAGAAAACGTAGCACCTAGCCAACCTTACTCTTAGCTCTAACCTTAGATCTCTTGTGCAGAGCACAAGAGAGGTGATGACATAATGAGCAATAAATTACAAAAAAAAAAATTTGACAGTTTTGTGGTTTGAAAGAAATTAGAATTTTTATATGTCACAGTTCTAAGAATTGTAGAATAGAAATGAATTCCAGTGACGAAGAGTTACAGTATTTTTATTTGTTTATCGTAGATAAAATATTGTATGAAATTGTGCGTGAAGTACTTTTTGCAAACTTACGCGATGTATAGCACTCACTCCGTTTCATAAATAACTATTTTCATATATTAAAAAAAAAAAATGTTTCGACCCGGGTAGATATTATTCCAGATTTTCCGATTTGGGCACAGAGTTGGATTGTTGGGGCATATATGGAGAGCAGGTAGCGCAACAACTATAAACTCAATTTTACAATGGAGACCCGGAGTTATAAGGAGACGCGGAGGAACTAGAATAAATGGTTACAGGAATTAAAGGAAGATTTATATAGGGCAGGAATTAGAGACTAGCAGAAAAACAAAAGAGGATAGAAAGAAATGGAGAAGCATAGTCAATAGTATCGAGTAGCAGATTGGGAAAAATCTGCTCGAAAAAGATGGATCTAGATAGCTTTTTAGCGGGTAATCCCCACCTGGAGGGTTTAGCCATTTAATTTTTTATTACATATTATTATTGGTACATCAAAAATTAAAAGGACGGTGCCTGTAATAAAATCTAAAATATTAAAATTTTCTATAAGTTCAAATTTATTTATTAACATTTTTGATATAATTTTCATAAATAAATGACTTACTATTAACACTTTTTTAATTAATTCCAATAAATCCATTTTACAGCAATAATAATATATTAGTATTTTTGTTAAAATAAATATCAATCATATTATCATAAATAATACAGGTTTACAAAAAAAACTAAATTTCGGACAATTTGACGAAACCATATGACAAGGGGGTTTTTGGAGTGGCTGATCACAAATCCGGGGTCTGCTCACCTCTATCGCGTCAGGTAAAGGTCATTTCAAGGTCAAATCAAGATAAATCGACAGTCGCTCTGAAAAAGTATATTAGGGGGTTCTTGGGGTCGCTGAAGATGAATCCGGAGTCCGCTGACCTCTATCTCGTCTAGTTCAACGTCATTTTAAGGTCAAATCAACATAAATTGACACAATTGCTCTGAAAGTATGAGGTTAGCGAACCCCGGATTCGTAATCAGCGACCCCAAAAACCCCCCTAGTCATATGGTTTCGTCAAATAGTCCGAAATGTATTTTTTTGTAAACCTGTATAATCAAAAGAATATCAATATTTTAATTTAAATAGACAACTTTAAAACACAGCAACTGTATTCACAGTAAAAGTTTCAAAAGATCACACATTACGCTCAAAATAGGAGGTAAATCTAGCAGACGAGTCGTTGTGACTTCCAAAATATGACAACACCGCTGGAAGTGACAACGCTCCTTGAACTACCCTATATATGGAAGCCATAACGTATGCTGTACGCTTCGGTATATACGTATATATATACAAAATTTATTTTGGTAAATCCTTTCCCCTCGATAGGTAGACCCATTTTATAAGCCCCCCTTTTACCAAATACACAATTTTTAAAAAATAATTCCTAGTAGAAAAGGTGGAAGTCGGACAGCCTCTTCTGTATACCGGAAGTCACAACTTAACGTGCATCAATATATATATATATATATATATATATATATATATATATATATATATATATATATATATATATATATATATATATATATTTACTCCCAGCGTATGAAGTGAGCCACATATCAAAAGAAACTGCGGTTGAAGTGAGGTCCTGTACAAAGTGAGGTCCAGTATACGGACCTCACTTAGTCAATCAATGTAAGACTTTTTCGTAGACATGTACTGATAGCAAACACTGTTTTTTTACAAAAAAAAGTGGGACCTCACTTTGTATGGTCCACATCAATTTTTAGTTCAGAGATTTTCCGCATAGAGGCGCTGACTTTGGCGTATATTTTCTAACCATGTATATTCTATGCCCTGTTGAATAACTTACGATACACATAGTGAGGACCATACAACTGGCAACATCTGTTCAACCAATCTTTAAAACAGTGGATCGTCAATCGTCGCATAAATTCAAACAGTACAAAAATGTTTAATACTTTAATCCTTTTTGAGAGCGTAGGCGCAAAATTTCGGTCGAGTTCTTTTTAAACGCATTTATTTTTTTTCGAATCCTGAGATAACTAATAGGTATTTTTAAAATATTTAAACGCAAAATAGAAGACTACATTATTCCCGAGGGCAGAAAGTCCCTTATAATGAACAAAAAGTTTCTTTTGTAATATATATTTAAAATTAAAAATCAGACTATTTTTTTTCACCCCTGTGACTTATTAAAATAAATATTATAGAAGTTCTCAAGGACTTTCGACCATGGATAATACAGTAATATTTCTTTCTGCGTTTAAATTTTTTAAAAATACTTAAGGTTTTCTCAGTATTCGAAAAAAATGAACGCATTTAAAAATAATTCGAGCGAAATTTTTGCGCATATGCTCTCAGAAAGGCTTAAAATACTATAAATTTTTGTAATCAGTATTTCAATAGTTATTTATGATATAAGTGTTAAAAGTACACGTTTAAGGCACGCATGTGAAAGTTTGCAGAATGAGCGACAGCGAGTTCTGCAATTCACATGAGTGCCTTAAAAATGCACTTTTTAACACGCATATCATGCAATATTTTTTCTACAAACGTAATTACAGGACAATATCTACAAAAACTTTTACTTGAACTTGACTGACATTCCATTTTTATATTTTTTTGACATTACATCAAAATTGCCTATACGATCAATACGAATTGCAGTGCCATAAAAATTTTAAAGCACTAGTGCCTTAAAGCAGCGCCGGATAAAGGGGCGGGCGAGCCGGGCGACCGCCCGGGGCGCCAGAATTTGGGGGCGCCAAATTTTGAGAGACGCTGATATATAAATATAATATTTACCCCCCTCCGTGGCTCAGTGGTAAGAGCGCCTGCCTTTGGATCGAAAAAATCCGAAAGGTTGTGGGTTCGAATCTCACCAGGGTCGGAAATTTTTCATTTATTATAAATTAATAAATGAATATAGTTTCTGTCCTCGTGGGATCGGTTCTCACCGGAGGGACCGCAGACGTTCGGATACAATTAGCGTCTCTTTGCAAAGACAATGACGTCGACATTGCAAAGTAACAAGCCACTTACTCAACACACACACTACTTACACATGACACTAGGTACCTAACTGTTCAAAATTACCGTACCTACCATGCCAATGGCCATTAGTTGTCGAGGCATTAGCTAAACAAAAAAAAAATATAATATTTTTTACATTCACTATTTTTTTGGACTTTATAGATTATCTTTGGGCTAAGATTACTCCTAAGACAATTAATATTAAATAATTGTAACAATAAGAAAACTATTTCTAGCTCACAAAAATTCTCTAATAAAAATAATGCAACCTAAAAACTGTTAAGGCTTTTAAAGGTCATTTTTGTCAGGTAATACCTATCACTTTTATGGTATTACAATGTTATACATACATACTTAAAATACACGAAGATCAGATTTACGAAGTATCAACAAATTTATGAATAGTCAGTGATATTATTATACTGCTACTTGTCATTATAGCCTCAATGGTTAGATAGTTTTGTCTTCCTGTTCTGTAAACTTTGCTTTATCAACATTGTCGTGTGTCCGTGGGTGTGTAATTTGAAATAAAAAAAAAACAAACCAGGTATATCTATATGAATTAGAATTGACAAGTTCTTTTTCATAATATGAATATATAGAAATTTATTTCGAATACTTTGTACGCGTTAAGATGTTTCACTTTTTGCATAAAAACGGCACGAACGACGTATGAAAAAAAGGAATAATAGATTTTTGTATATATCATAAATTGAACGAGTAATTCCAAAATGATTTGTTATTTGAAATATCTCAGTGGCGTACTATGTTTTTCTTTAAAAAAATTCACACCATTTCAACAGTAGATATAAAATTATTAATTTTATGTCAAAAAATGCGCAATAATTACCTCTTAAAACACATCAAATTTCATTTGCATATCTGAACCGGTTTTAGAACAATAAAGAAATCGTCAGTTTGTAAGAAAAATGTCAACACCCCATATCTCGGAAACGAAGTATTTGCTGACATACGCTTATAGAGCAAACTGTCATTATTTTTTCATATAGAATTACCCTTTAAAGTTTGTTGCATTTATTTAGAAACATCCTGTTTTTTCTTGACCACCCTGGATTTCCATAGTTTTTCCTGTATTATTTCACTTGACCGTTATTTTCAGTTCTTTCTGTTTTTCCAGTCCTGCAGGTTTCTTTTCTAATATTGCTTCGTCCATTTTATCTCTAAAAGATTTTCGGGGTCTGTCTCTCTTCCTTCTTCCTATCGGGCTCCAATCTGTTATTCTGTTTATCAACGATTTTGGTCTGCTCTTCTGCCATGTCCGTACCAGGTTGAGGTTAATCTCTTTTGTTCTATGTTGTCTATTATCCCTTGAATTCATTACCATTATTTTCTTAATCTCTATGTTATTTATTCTATCCCTTCTACAGCTTCTACTTAGGTATTCGATCTCTGTTGCTCTTATTTTGCATTTGGTTTTCGTATTTTTTATTCAATTTTCACACCCATTATTCAGAATACTTTTTGTCATGGTGTTATATTATATTCTTCTTTTTGTTTTTATACTGATGTTCTTATCCCACAGTACCGGGTTTAATTTTAGTATGCAGCATATTGTTTGTCCTAGTAACTCGATACCTAAAACCATAGCTTGGTTCTATAGGTATCGAGTCATAGAGATAATAAAAAGCTCATGAGATAATAAAAAAAAATAATGAATGATTTTATTTGAATTTGCATAGATGATTGTAAGGCCAAGGATATCACAACGGCTCTAAAAGGAAGAGAAAAAATAAAGATGTACAAGCTCGCGTTTGCAAAGAATATCCGCATGTTATTTTATGCTAAGTGGATGCCACTCCCTCAATTTAGTTATTGGGGATGCAGCTATATCTTGCGCACAATCAACATGTTTTTTGGTCTTGTAGAAGATTTATACACACTAAATGATATAAATGAGTCAGATTAAATTAATTATTAGACGAATTTTTTACTAAGCAACAACATTTTTGTTTATTTTAGTAGTATTTTGACAACGACACCCGATTTGGGCGTCGAAACGATAATAAAATTATTTTTTTCAATTTAATTGTGGCTTATTTTCCATCTAAATAGTTATTTATACACATTTTTTACTGGTTGTTGATAATGTGCATTTATCTTTTACCTCGCTTCTTCGTCGCTTGAACTTAAAATGTGCTCGCTATGCTATGCCCTATGTTGGATAAGTTGTAAGTAATAACTATCCTACTATTTTTTAAATAAATATATTTTTACATAGTTCTTTATGGTAAAATTTTGATTTTTTCCTATTTTTTTTATATTTGCAGTAAATTTGTATATTCTTATATGAAGGGGCGCCAAATTTTATTTTGCCAGGGGCGCTCAGAACCCTAAAACCGGCCCTGCCTTAAACTAGCATTTTTAACGCACGTATGGAGTTCTAAAAATTGCATTTTTAACACGGTTGTAGAAAAAAGCCTTTAAATGAGGTGTCACATGATGTACTTACTTTCCTATTTAAAAAAATCAAAGTTGTGCCTGTCACCTGAAGAAGAGGGATCGCGTAAAGTTCGAAACATTTACGCTATAATATACTATGATTATTTTAAAAATCGACCTATCCGAGCGTTTTTCTTATGTGCTAAAATAAATAAGTTAATAAGGGGGGTAAAACTTATTCCAGCGAACTGTATTTGTAACAACCAAGGTAGGGATGGCGGTTGTTGAACAAAAAACCGGTTTTCGGTTATACCGGTTTTTTACTTACGGTTTAACCTGGCGGTTATAACTGGTCAAAAAAAGCGGTTGTTCCAAAAACCATTTTTCGGTTTTTTTAATCAGAAGCAAAGCACTCGATAGGTTATAATGTTAATATAATGTTATGTGTTACATAATATTGTGTTTTCAATTTTATCAATCAAAGGCAAAATAAAAATTAAATTAATTTTTTTTTAATAACGCGGGCACATAAATTTGATACACCCTGTATATTGATCTGTAAATATTTATTAGAATTTAGTTTGGATGTAAGTGGATTTCTTTTTTTAATGAGCTTTCCGATGAACCATTAAAGACTTTTGTGAATAATTAAAGTGAAAATAACGATGTATTTTGATTTAAAATGGAAAAAGATTGTTTAGGGTAGAGGTAATTATCAATTTCTAGAAAAGTGGTTTTAGGAGAAAGTTTGGAATTTTAGTATCTTTGTTTCCACACGAGTAAATGTTGTATAGTTCTCAGAAGGTAATTAGGATGGTCGGAATGGTTTTGAGGGTGACTGTTTTGTTTGTCGAATGGAAAAGTCGATGTTTCAGATTCTTGGCAACGTGGAAGGGGAAAAGTAGTTTGAATGATTAAGAGAGTTTGAAGGGGAAGTCATTATGTTTTTGGCATCGCTGAGGACCGGTTCGACGTTTTAGTGGATAGATAGTTAGCAGATACCAGTGGCTGTTTGATAGTGGAGAATAGTGTTGAAAAGTGGAACGAGAGACAGATCAAATTGAGACGAAATACCTCTTTGATTCTGTATTATTGTGAGAAGGAGAGCAGAGAATTTTTGGAGTTTTGTTTGAATCGAGTACGTGTCAAAAGAGGCCCGGCTTGTTGGAGAATTGGTGCTGGTATGCTGATAGTTTTGAAGCTGGAGAACGGAGAGGGCTTTGATGAGTAGCCTTTAACATAGTCAACGAGGGAGAGCTGTTTTGGGTCACGAGAAGACATCAGAGTGAGTGAAGCAAAAGGTCAGTCAACTTATGTGAAAGATATTTTTATGTTCGGAAACTAAAATTTTGAGTAAAAGGCATATGAATTAAAATTCCAATATTTCTAAAAGTAAATAGGAAGTATAGCTAATCTTGCGAATACATAAATTTGTTTTGTTTAGTTTGTTTTACCAAAGTCATCGGGAACAAACCGATAAATTGTTTTTTTTAACTATAATAAATTTAAGTGGTAAAGATTTCATTCAGACATCTGTGTCCACAGGTTTTAGATTTGATAGAGTTTAGAGTATTGATTTTGACAAATAAAAGACAATTCTGTATGTTTATTTTAATATTTTGCTTTATTTCTTTTCCCTATTTCATCCCGATTAGGATCAACTAAGAGATACTGAACCCACGAGAGAAGATAAGTATAACGTGAGATAATTTAGATTTTTTTTATAGTATAAAAAGGCACCCTGAGATTTTTTATTCATTTTTATGTATGATTTGCGACAATTAAATAATTAATCAGATAAATAATAATTAATATATAATTAATAAAAAGCAGATCATAACAATACATTTATATTGCAATTCAGTTTGCTCAATTTTCCTCCCGAAAAATTCCCCAACCAATTCAACCTATAAAAATTTTCCCATGTGCTTTCAAATTACCCTAAAAATGGGCGAAAGTACCCCAATCTGGCATCTCTGATTCGTCGCTCGTTGTAGACGGCGTCGGTGTATATTGCGTTGTCAATTGGGATATTCCCAAAACTCCCAAAAGTGATGATCCTACCGATCTACCGACATGTCCCTAGGATCTATCGAGTTTAAAAAAATATCCAAATGACATATTTTACTTAAGAGGAAACAGTAGCGATCAACAGGTAGCGAAAACGCGTTCCAAGATTGCGGCTGTAATTTTGAATATTTTTTCGAGATATGTGGCACACGTATTCGTAATATAATAAAGAATGGCGGTACAGAGCCCAATTTAAAAAATATATTAATATGTGGAAATTACTCTGTAATTAAATACAATATTAAAAAAACGAGCCTGTACCGCCACTAAGAAGAACAAAAAAATACATTTTCTTCAAATAAACTTTTTTATCCGATGCCTAGATTTTGTGTCATTTTGGAACTACTAAAATTTTTTATTTCATTAGTAGTTCCAAAATGACACAAAATCTAGGCATCTGATAAAAAAGTTTATTTGAAGAAAGTGTATTTTTTTGTTCTTCTTAATGGCGGTACAGACTCGTTTTTTTAATATTGTATTTATTTACAGAGTAATTTCCACATATTAATATATTTTTCAAATTGGGCTCTGTACCGCCATTCTTTATTATATTACAAATACGTGTGCCAAATATCTCGAAAAAATATTCAAAATTACAGCCTCAATCTTGGAACGCGTTTTGGCTACCTGTTGATCGCTACTGTATTACCTTAAAAATAAATTCGATAAACCAATTCATCATTTATTGCCATCAAAAAATTTCAGTAGGTAGTATTTTTTAACACATTTGTATAATACCTTTCATTTCCCAAGAATTATGTATTATTTAAAAATTACATAATGGAGATTCCTAATCGTATTTCGGTATTCACATTTCATACAAGAGTCTCAAAGTACCTACTCAAGTATAAACAATTTTTAGATGATTTTGGGAATATCGATTTCAAGCAGATCACTTACCTTTTTATGTAAATATTCATGTGTTTCATAAAAGCTGATGTGACACTTTCGTCCAGTTCTTTATTAGTAAATAAAAGTTGAATTATGGTCGTTTGGGTTAATAATTACTTCGCATATTATTTATAATACATATATAGTAGGGGAGCAAAGTATGCTAAATGTGCAGTCACTCGAGCGCTTTGGGGACCTATTGGGTTGTGATTATTAGGTTCTAAAACCAAAAAAGTTAAGTAAAATTTTCCATTTTAGTGGGGACTTTCCATATTTTAATTTAATTTTCCATTTCCAACACCCGTTTTCTCCGATTATAGCGCCACCTATCCGTAATTAGAAAAAACGTTTCGAATAAAAGTTGCTTATTTTTACGCAAAGAATCCAAATCTGAAATAAAAAAAAGGAGTTCCTATTTAAGATTTTAAAGTAACCCCCCCCCCACCTCCGTGGGGTCGTGTTTGGTACCATTCGATAGATTTCAGAAAAAATATTCAGAAATTGTAGTGTATTACCTATAAGAAGTTACCGTTAAGCTGGGTCCAGACTATGTAACAAAACATGTTAAATAACAAAGTTTTGTAACTTGTTACAAAATTTTAAATAAACAAGTTTTAAAACACAGTGTTGTATAACATTTTTCTGGTTATATAGCATGTTTTATGTTATCCAACAGATGTCGGTAAACATCAAAGAAAGTTATAAAACCGCACCGCGACTGATCTACACCTAAAAACATGTTATTGAAACATTTCTCTGGCATAGTACCTACGCGAGCAGCAACCGTTGGAGTCATATCGCCTTGTTCATTCTGGAGTGATTGTGCTAGATTTTTCTTTGCTCTGTTCACGTAGGGTTATTTACGCGATGAAATTGTCGAAAGAACTGACTACTCATTTAATTGAGCTATTTCGTAAGTAACGAGTATTATGGGATTGCTATGGGATGAGCTACATTTATTAATTTAAAAAACAAATAAAAAACACGATGAATAGACTGAAATAGAAGTGAAAATAGATACAGAAACTGTAGTTAAAACTAATGCAATGCACGTACGCCTATAACTCAAGCCAACAAAAGAAAAGCAGTACGCGGAACCTTAACAGCAAATCGGTGCAAATCAACTCTAAATTTGACATAAATACTATTCTCTACAGAGCAGAGTGTTCACACATAAAACCTGTAACATTCACTTCATTCGCTACACAGATTCAGACTGCTTCATCAGCTACTCAAACAGGCACTCAATCATACAATATATCTGAGCCTTTCTATTCCGTCCACTACACCTACATCCGCTACTTCTCCAGCTACACCAATTCAAACAGACAGTGACACTCAATCATGAACAGGTGAAGACGATAATACTGAGTAATTAAATTCTACAGAAATGTTATACTTCCTCTCTGAAACAATGAGTAAAAAGTTTAAAAAATATGAGGCGTTCTTTGCAAAAACCCCATATGTCACTTTTTACAACATCGGAGATATTTAAAAAAAAGTTATTTAATTGAACCCTATTAAGTTTACGGAAATTCTCAAATTAGTGATTTATTATTTTGATGATTACACACAGTTTACAATATAAATAACATTATTTTTTCCTTTTGTTTATTTATGAAGGACATTTATTCATTTGACATATGGGGTTTTTGCAGGAATTTTTCATTAATTTATAGGAAAAACGATATTTATAGTAATAAACCAAAATAAAAAATGAACGAAAAATGGTGTTTACTTATAATATCACGCAACACAACTATTCGAAGGATATTTAACCTATAAAAACCTACTGACAGCCCACGGTTCTGACAGCCAAGCGATAAAGTTTCCCGCAAAAACACCAATAACAACTATGGTTTTGAAGGGAATTGCGCTTGACATATGGGGTTTAGGCGGAATCGCCTATATTTTTGTCGCTTATATTTTGAACTACTGTAATTTTAATGCAAGTTTCTTACGCAAGGAACGTAGGTAATTAGTCCTTCAATCCATAGAAGCCATAAGTCCATTTCTGAAAAAAAAGGACAACTGGGGTTTTTGCAAAGAACGCCTCATATACTTTGCTAATAATATAACTGTTAATCTTTCTCTTACTGGAATTGCATCTCGAAATGTCTTTCCTGCCTATTTTATGGCCGATTTCATTTATAAGAAATTCAAAATCAGAACTTTCTATTCTTAAGAAGTTTTTAAAACTGCCATCACATTTAATGTCTCCTGTCGATGGGTCTATGTTATCTCTTTCCAGATCAGCTAAAAGAGCTGTACCACTACCTATATTTTGCTCGAGCTGCTAATGAAGGACACATCCAAAATATTAATTTAACACGCCGGTGTCGCCTCCACAATATTACACAAGCTGCTGTTGTTATGAAGAGATCCTCCATACTTATATGACGCAATTTTATATACTACCTAACCCACCAGCTATCCATCTAAAATGCTGCAAACTTTATGCTCATGTTGTTGTTTTGTTTTTTGTTATATAGTCTGGATACTCATGCTATTAACAAGTTACATAACAAAGTTGTACAACAAATTTGTTGTACAACTTTGTTATTAGCATGTTTTGTTACATAGTCTAGACCCGGCTTTAAAAGTTCCCCGTTTCAGGAAAAAATATTGTCTAAGAGCGATAGCCTAGTGACCTAGTGGGTAGACCTCGGATCTCGAATTCGTAAAGCAGAGGTTTCGATTTCAAATCCGGGGTGTGGATCTCCGATTTTTTTATTTATTGTTACTGCATTCATGTCTGTAGACAATGTTGCAATCTATTATGAGCACAATAAAAAAATATAGTAATAAAATAATAAATAAATATTTCAAAAAAAAAAAACAAGAAAAAAAATACAATCACTGGAAGCGAAACTAAACAATACGGAAGAAATATAACCACTGGATTCGGAACTGGATATGGAACTGGATAATATTAGAAAACTGATATTATAATATGTAAGCACTACGAGCCTAGTAGGCCCATGGCTTGATGTACTATTCTTTTCCACTCCCTTTTGTCAGTCGCTTTTGTTTCCCAGTTCCTTAAGTTAATTCTTCTCATATCTTCTCTAACTCCATTACTCCATCGTGACCTCGGTCTTCCTCTTCGTCTTTTCCCTGCCAATGCACTAGATAGTACCATTCTGGGAATTCTAGATGGAATCATCCTCTGCACATGGCCCAACCATCTAAGTCTTTGCGCCTTAATTACTGCTAGTATGTTAGGATCTTGATAGAGCTCAGTTAGTTCCTTATTTGTTCTTCTTACCCATTGTCCATTTAAGTTTTTCCCACCGAAGATTTTGCGCAGCATTTTCCTCTCCCAAACTAATAAAAACTCTTGATGTTTTTTGTTGTGACCCATGTTTCAGAAGCATACGTTACTATCGGCCTTATTACGGTCTTGTAAGTTCTTAGTTTTGCTCTTCGTGATATATGTTTACTTCTTAACAACCCATTAAAAGCAAATATAGCGCGGTTGTCCGACATAATTCTCTTTTGTATTTTTTCTTCACAGTTAGGATCTCTTGTGAAGACAGTTCTTAAGTACTCAAATCTCTCAACTTCTTCGAATTTATACTGTGTTCCCTTCGCTGTTGTCATTGTTATGTATTGCCCCCGAACGAATTGCTTATTTGTCCATTCCATATACTTTGTTTTTGCTTCATTTATATACAATCCTTTGGTTGCTGCCCTCTCCTCGAGTTTCATGAGTGTTTCTATAAGTTCTATTTTGCTCCTAGCCAAGATTACCAAATCGTCTGCGAATGCCAAGCACTGATGTTTTTTGTGGTAGATCAGACCTGTTCTATTAATGTTTGATACCTGTATAACCTTTTCTAGTAATATGCTAAACATTATAGGCGATAATGGATCACCCTGTCGCAGTCCTTGTTTGACCTCAAAGCTTTCTGTTATAGTATTGTTTATCTTGACTTTATCATACTGATATATCATACTGATATTGTTTAAAAACACTAATAATATTGATATAAAATGTTAATCAATTTTATTTATTGTTATAAGAATCAAAGGTAAATATGATTAGGCGAATGAAGCCTTAGGTTTCGCAGTCAATATCCCAACCACGCACACATGTTGCAATCTATTTCAATACGGTTTATAGTACAAAATATACATTTAATATCAAAATAGTGGGATATATTTTTTTAGTTGAGGACACTTGGTCACATTGCATTGTTTCAGGATAAGGTGAAATATCTTCAATAAATGGAAAAAAGCATGTATGTCATATATTATAATACTTTCCATACTCTTAATATGTAGTCTCGTATAAATTTGTAGTGACATGATTTTAAGTATAAGAACAAGAAGCTTGCAACAATTTTCAGAGAAAATAGAAAACTAAAACTATTTTAAAATGATTATTCGAAATAAAACATATGCAAATATTCACTGTATTTGCCATCTAGTGGAATAACTGTAAAATTAAGTCAGTAAAAAAGGTACATTAAGTTTAATTAAATTAAGTAAATCATCTTGTATACTAAAATTAAGGTTCTAAAATTTTCATTTCAAAATGAAAATCGACAGGGGCAACAGTACCTATACTAAAATACACTCTGTATAGATAATTATGTCAATGTTAATAATACTGAATAGAGAATTGAATATCCTTTCAAATGAGCTAGCACACGCCCCTCTTCCCTATTTAAAAATAAGGGGTGGGGGAAATGGAAGGGAGGGGGTTGACAAATGACAGATATGTATGTACCGTAAAAACTGTGTTCCCCTTAGATCAAAAGTCGGGCTTTTATATTTATATGTTAAGTTCAATATAAATTTCACATAACTGAACTATCACTGTGTCCTCCATTTTGATTATTATTGTTCTCAACTAACGCTATTTTCAAAATTCTTGCTTTCCTATCCATCTTTAACGTAAATTATTAAAAAATATAAAACTATTTCTTTATTAACGCTAGTCTCCGATAAGGCTACCGTGATTTAATGCTGAGGTACTAAAATGTTATAAAATTAACAAACAGTACGAGCAAGAACAAAGAGTCCACATCTTCTTATAACTACAAGTGACTGAAACATCGAAACAATAATAATTCTTACTGTGTTATACAGAAAAAGGCAGTAGAAACGATTAATCTCATATTTATCGACAACACTGTATGGTCCTCACTTGATGAGCTGTAAGGAAATATACACGTAAAGTTGTCCTCACTTTGTGCGCATAACGAAAAAGTATATACAGTCTCACTTTAATAGCTGCGTATAATGGCCTCACTTGGGTGGCAATATACTTGAACAATACGGGGCACATATACGTAATTTTTTTTGTGTATACTCGTCATTTTTTAATTGCTATTTACTTGTCAAGGTCACTATGAAGAGTTGAAACGATTATGTCTACGTTTTCTACCGGTCCTCACTAAGTGCGCGTAATGCCAGGACCTCACTTTGATATCTGTGCATAAATATATATATATATATATATATATATATATATATATATATATATATATATATATATATATATATATATATATATATATATATATATAGACAGTTGTCTAAAACTAGAATTACGGTTTGCATCGACGCGACTGGTAGCATCATAAAAGCGCCAAAACCATCTCCAAAACCTGTTGCATATGAAAAATCAAAAACAATATTTTTATAGATAGTTATGGTTCAGACTAATGATAAAGCAGAACCAGTGGCTCAGATGATCTCGCAAAGCCATGATATAATTTCAATATCATCATGGCTCTCCAAATGGGTTAATACTAAAAAAATACCAAATGACGTTGTCACTGATGCTTCCGCTGCTCTACTTAACGCTGTTGTAAAAAGTTTTACAAAGTACAGAGATTTGGACGATTACGTCAATAATAGCCTCGGGGTTTTGCAAACCTCTCCAAATTGCACCCTTCCTAACTGTTTTATTCGGATTGATCGATGCCATTTTATTAAAACTGTTACACAGTGGAAGTGTTTCAAAAACAAGGATAGGAGAATAAAAGAGTTTTTTTTGCCGCTGTATGGGTTTAATTGAAGATTGCGCCGATTTTCAAACAATTATTCAGGTAGTAAAAGATATGCTATTGGTATGTTTATCTCCATATGAAGGTTATATAAACAGACGTCCTGTAGAAAGCGAGACTGCGAAAAATAGATTACAGCTTTTCATTGGAACCCGCAATATAGAAATTCCGGCCGAAGAAGATGAAGATGCTAATGCCGGTGATGAAGCAGAGCAATTGGCAGGAACAAACACACGAATGGATTACTAAAATACTCAATGAAGTTAATGATATCCTGGAAAACGTTAGTGATGGTCCCAGAGATAACATGCATTATTTGCCCTTATTTGGAGAGTCTTTAAGAGTCTGGAGAGAAAACTTTAAAAAAAATTACACTATGGTCCGCGCTCATGGTTCCTTTTTATCAAGGATCTAAGTTGTCTGCAACAAGCGCGTACGTTGAAAGCTATTTTAAGGAATTAAAAGTGCACATTTTAGCAGGAGAAAACGTGCCGATGAGATGTGATGTATTTCTTCCCATTCACTTACGCTCGATTGAAGGGTCTATGAAGCTAGCAAATAATAATTTGCAAGTGAATTCTGACGACACTACTAGATGCCATCAGCTCGTGGAACAAAGTACAGACCATGAAAACGTACAGTCCAGTGTAGCAATTTTAGAGGAGGTAACGGTAAACAGTGGAAATTCATCACCAAACTGCATAGCATGTGCTATGGGTAACCTTCCTAGCGGTGCTCATAAATGCAAATATTGTTTATCGGCAGTACATGCAATTGAAGGATGTTCAAGACCTTTGGGGGAGGAAGGTTACGGTCAGTTACGCATTTGTGCAGAGTGTTTTGCAAATCAAACTGAAATTTATAACGAAGATGTATTCAGCAACAACCCACGGTTAGAAGAAAACTGGCGAGGTGAAAATCCGCCAAGCCCAAGCCAACCAAAGAAGAGACCAAGGAGATCTTATTTAAATGTTCAAACCGATTGGGTACTCCACAATTTAAGAACCGTAACAACCAAATTAAGCCTTATCCGTAATGGAAGCTTGTTGAAGTGTGTTGTTTTAAATAAACATAAATTTAATGTAAAAACACATGTGCATTTGATTCAATTGTTCATTGTTTAATTGCTATATACAGGGTGGGGCATTAGTGAGACAAAGTCCAATTACTCGTTTGTCGTAAGAGATACGAAAAAAAGTTATTTAGGTAAAAGTTGGGGCAGACATAGTATCATATTTTAAAAATATTTTCAAATATACAGGGGTGTCCGTATTGACAGGGTGACACAAAGTTATGTTTTTTTAAATGGAACACCCTGTATATTTTTACATTTTTGAATTCTCCTCGATGTTTCCTTTCTTAAAATATATAGTTTTGTAATATTATACGAGGTAGTTTAAAAGTTAATTAAGTTTTTTTTTTAATTTCGTAGCAAAATCTACACTTTGTAGAATTATGGTGATTTGACATCAAATTTTCTATTTACATTCAAACGATTTTTAGTATAGTCTACTACTGTTAATCATTAATAGTATAGCGAAATTTTTAATTTTAGTATACAGGGTGGGTCGAAACTCGGAATGAGTATTTTCTGAGTTTTCTTAAATGGAACACCCTGTATTTTAGTATTGTAATGAAGTTACATTTTATGGTACTTTTTTATTTCTGAAGCATTCCCTACACCTAAGTGCTTTAACTTGTAAGTTATTCGTCATTCTTTAAGCAAACATTAATTGCAACAAAAATTACGTAAAATTTCATTAGGTAGCCGTGAAAATATCCAATCAAAAGTAATTTTTCTAAAAAAATACATAATAATCTAGCCTGATCCTTAATTTATTAATATTGGATGAGATATCTAAATAGATTCGTAGTTAAGGTTGTTGGTGCTTAAAATATGAATCAAACATATAAAATTCTGCCTAGTTGGCTATGACACAAAATTTGCTTAAATATTTAACATTATGCTATTTATATGGTTCCAGTTGATTTGATATCATTACTAATATTAATTTTTTTAATGAGGAACGGATTAAAATGACTTTGTGCTAGGAGAGTATAACAAAAATGAGCTACTTGCAATAAAAATTCATCATCAGCAATTCCCTGATAGACGACAACCAAAAAGAGAAACTTTTGAAAGTATACTAAAACGGTTTCAATAGACTAGATACTTAGATTGTAAGAACGATTGTACTAATATGCAGATCCTCAGTGACACTAAGGATTACATTTAATTGCTGTTTTCTTCACTTACAATAGTTTTTATTGGAGCAGATTTATCATAATCTAAGTGATCAGTCCGTTGAAACCGTTCTAGTATATTTTTAAACGTTTCTCTTCTTAGTTGTCGTCTATCAGGGAATTTCTGATGAAAAATTCTTATTGCTAGTAGCACATTTTTGTTATATTCCACTAGCACCAAAACCTTATTAATCAGTTTCTCATAAGAAAAATACATCTTAGTAATGATAACAAAGCAACTGGATCTATAAAAATAGTATAATGTCAAATTTTAAAGGAAATTTAGTGTCATAGCCGACTAGGTAGAATATTGTATGTTTTTATTAATATTTTGCGCACCAACAACCTTAACTACGAATTTATTTGGATATTTCATCCAATGGTACTAAATTAAGGATTAGACTAGATTATGATGTATTTTCTTTTCCAAAAATTATTTTTGATTAAATATTTTCACAGCCACCTAATAAAATTTCACGTACTATTTCTTACAATTAATGATTGGCTTAAAGAATCATGAATAACTTACAAATTAAAGCACTCAGGTATAGGGAATGCTTAAGAAATAAAAAAGTATCATAAAATATCATTTCATTACAATACTTAAATATAGGGTGTTGTGATGTTGGGGGTTGCTGGACGAAGACACTCCCGAACAAACAAACTTAAACTTTCTACATATCTTTATTCTTACAAGGTTAAAGGTACAGTTACAACTACGTCGACCGACATTATAGTTAGGATAGGTCAAGGTGACCCATATCTCGGTAACTATATCCCCTGACCACGCGCCAGCAGAGTTCAGCGAACACACTGATACAACAATGAATGTCTCAGGTACTCGACCTTCCCACTTATATCTTATTATATTAAAAACAATGCCCATATGTATTACCATATATGGTTATGCTATACGTATTTCAATAATGACGTGTGCTGTGTTTGCAGTCTTGCGAATGAGTTGAATACTTTGAACTTTGCTACTATCGTAATAAATTATACAAATTGCAACTATAATATTGACCTTATTCTTATAACAAATAAATTAGGAAAATTCCGTGAGGGTTGTCGTGTACCATCACATCTCTCTGGGCGGGGAAAAGATGAAAGGGAATTTCAGTAACAATTTCCTTTCATCTCTATTTTATATTATTTATGCTGACTGACGTCTCTCCTTTATAAGAAAATTAAACAAACATATTAAAGAAAATGAGAAAAGAAAAAAAATGAGATATATAAATATTTACACTGAACCTTAAGTACTAGTAAAAGTCTTATGGTGGACTATTATTACACTTTTACACTATAACACTTTTCAGTACTTATTCTTTTTATATATTATACAGCTTAACGTTATTCTTATGTATGACTACTTGTTTACCCTTTTTCTCAATAATTACGTTAGGCGTTTCATCTTTAATTACGGTATATGGACCCGAAAACAAACAGTTAAGTTTTGTGTTTGGCTCCTTTTTTATTAATACCTTATCTCCTGGTTTATAAGTTATTTTACTCGTTTTGGCATCATATATTTTTTTTTTGCTGTGTTTTGTATGTGTTAGTGTTTCTCTGGCCTCCTTTGCGGCTACTTGTAGTCTGTATTTCAGTTCCATGGGATAGTCGTCAAAATTATACAGGGGTTCTATTTCGTTTTGAACATTTGTCGGCAGTCTACATATTTTTCCGAACACTAATTCGAACGGAGTATAACCCGTTGCTGAGTGTACTGAAATGTTATACGAAAAACAGAAATATTGCACCCATGTACTCCAATTTGTAGGGAATTTTGATAGTTGTATCCTAAGGTACGCATTTAAATGTTTGTGAGTATTTTCTAAAGCTCCTATTGTTTCGTGGTGATATGCTGTTGAGTTTAGTTTCTCTATTTGCAATAATGAGCATGTTTCCTTAAATGTTCTTGCCATAAACTCTGAGCCTTGGTCTGTGACTATTTTTCTGGGTACTCCATACCTCAGAATAAAATTTTCTACCAATGCCTTGGCTACTGTTTCGGCTTCTTTGTTCTTTATTACATATCCTTCTATGTATTTACTTAGCTCACATTGCAGTGTCAATATATATCTATTCCCACTGTCATCCATCTCAAATGGTCCTACTAGATCTATAAATATTGTGTCGAATGCGCAGGTGGCAGTCGATGTGATAGTTAGAGGTTGTTTGGTTATGATAGAATGCTTATGTCTTTGACAATCGTCGCATCTCTTCACAAATTCCTCGATATCTTTTCGTAAACTATTCCAAAAATAATATTTCCTTATATTTTTGTACATTCTATTTATTCCGGCATGCCCTCCTGTTGGTAACATGTGAAAATCATTAATTATAATTCTTCTTAATTTTTCATCTGCTATATTCTGTTTGTCTTGTACTATACATATTTTGATATCTCTTTCTTTAAATATTTTAGGATCCTTTCTTATCTCTTCAATAATTGGCTGATTCTTATTATTCTTTACTAGTACTAGTTCCTTTATATTCTTTTGTGCGCACATTTGAATCAAGGCTCTCAACGATGCTCGTAGCGCAGACGTTGATCGAGGTTCTTGATATGTCGAGTTTCTCAACGACGCTCGTAGTGCAGACGTTGATCGAAAATCTCGAATCAGATAAATAATATCGTCTTCTTCATTGTACAATATACTACTATTTGTATTTTCTTCAGCCGAATCTAGCTTCATTGTTTTGCAATCGTCCTTGTCTATCAGTTTTACCTCTACCGCACTTTTCGGGAATTTCAACAATTCGACTACGTCTGGTTGATCAGTCCATTCGTTCTTCGAATCGGTGATTTCCTCCTGCTTTTTCGTTTGTGCTCTCGTCATCACTAATATACTTTTCTCTGAGTCCTTATTTAGTTGCTTTAGTTCTTCTGATGTAACTTCTATTCGTGATAAGGCGTCAGCTGTTACATTTTCAGCTCCTTTCACGTATTTAATTGTAAAGTCGTATTCTTCTAACTTCAATCTAAATTTGGTTAATCTGCTGGAAGGGTTTGTCATACCAAATAGGTACACCAATGGTCGGTGGTCTGTCAAAATAATAAATTCTTTCTGTAGAAGGTAATGTCTCCATTTAGCAATGCTCCATACTATTGCCAGTAATTCTTTTTCTATCGTAGGATAATTCATTTCCGCTTTATTAAGTGTTCTACTGGCATATGCTACCGGTTTGTCATTCCCGTTTGACAAAGTTGCTCCTAGTGCGATGCCAGATGCATCTGTCCGTAGAATAAACGTGTTCTCCTCCGATAAATCTGGGAATTCCATTACGGGGGGGTTTGATAATGACGTCTTGAGGCTTTCAAAAGCTTTTTGGCATTCTGTTGTCCACTCAAATTTTACATTTTTCCTTGATAGTCTATTTAGAGGTGCGGCTATTTCTGCAAAATGATTGATATGTTTTCTGTAATAATTTGCAAAGGCTACGAATCTTTTTGCTTCTTTTGCATTTTGTGGTATTGGATATTGTTCCAATGCGGTGATCTTTTCCGGATCTGGTGCTACACCTTTATTCGAAATCTTGTGTCCTAAATATAATAGTTCTTTTTTCATAAACTCGCATTTAATTGGATTTAATTTCAGATTTACTTTCCTTAGTCTCTCTAATACCTTCACTAAATTCTGATTATGCTGTTGTAGACTGTTGCCAAAGACTATCAAATCATCAAGATATATAAACATGTTTTCATAATTTAAACCTGACATTGCCATAGTCATGGCTCGTGAGAAACATCCTGGGCTTGTCTTTAACCCCATCGGAAGTCGTGTCATTTGATATTGACCTCTATCGGTTGCGAATGCTGTGTACGGTCTGGACTTAGAATCGAGTTCTATTTGGTAATATCCTTGGTATAAATCTAAATGTGAAAAATATGTTGCTCCTGATAAAGCGTCTAGGATTTCTTCTATGCATGGTAATGGTAATCTGTCATTCTCAATTTTGTTGTTTAGTTGTCTGTAATCTATCACAACTCTCCATTTCTTGTTTCCATTTTCATCGTTTTTCTTTGGCACTATAAGTAGTGGAGATGAGAATTCTGATATTGCATTTTCAATAATCCCGTCTTTTAACATTTTGTCTACTTGTCTATTTATTTCCGTTTTTTGTCCGTGTGGTAATCTATACGGTTTTGTATAAGCAGGTGATACTCCTTTTTGCAATTTTATTTTTGCTTTGTATACGTCCGTCGTTGTGCATGGATCGTTTTCTAAGAAAAACACATCGGAATATTTTACACATATTTTTTCTATTGCTCTTTTTTCCTCTAGCGATAAATTTTTTGTGTTTATTATATTCAAAAGTCTTTCGGCACGACTCACCGATTGTTTTGATTCTCCCATGTGGAAAACGTCGAACTTGTCTAATCTTTCGACCTTCGGTCTAAAATTCTTAACAATTATTTCTCTATCATTGATATTTAATATCCTTATTGGTATTTTTCCGTCGACTGGTTTTGAGACTGTTCCTGCCGAGAAAATTCCTTCCGCTATCTCCTGTGGTATAGTTACAAAATCTCCGTAGTGTGTCCCGATCTCGAAAAAAAATAATTTTTCACATCTCCTAGGTATTATTATCGTATAAATTTCTCCCATAGATAGCATTTTAAAATCTCTTCTCATTCCTTCTACATGTAACGATAATTTTAAGGATTCGTAATCTATTGTAGCAAAATATTGGTATAAAAAATCGCTACCAATAACCCCATCGACTTTATTTGTGAAACTCTTCATAACTGCAAATTCCTGTGTCAACGTTATCTTCTCTGAGTTATCTAATATTTCAAGGTCACACAATAAGGTTCCCCTTGTATATATAGTTTTTCCGGTAACACCTCGCAAGCTAATACGTCGGGTTTTGTTTATGTCGGTGTAGTTTTTATCTAAACATTCTTCAAATAAAACGCTGACTGTTGCGCCAGTGTCAATTAATAGTTTTTTGCGTTTTCCTCTGTAATAAACATTAATATAATTTAATCCACTTGCTGTGGAATTATCTGCCTCCATTTGATGGGCCACGAAAAAAATCTACTTCTTGTATTGTGCTTGTGTGTGGTTGCTCTTGGCGGGGCTGCTCCTCTGTTGCGAAATATGCTCCTGGTGAATTTCTGTTGCTGGGGTTTCTACCTTGCGACCAATTATTATTTCTCCCTCGATGACCATGTCCTGCTCCTCTGTTTCTTTGAGACCTACCTCTGTTATGATATTGTCTTACTTCGTTTCCATTTGTATTTCTATTATTATATGTCTTGTTACCTTCTTTTCTCCTGTCAAAACTATTTTTGTATCCGTTTGTTGTATTTCTTCTTCCGCCTCTATATGTTTTATTCATGTGGTACATTCCTGCAGTTTCCGTTCGAGTTAGCGATTCTTCGTTCTTTGCGCTTGTTATCGCTTCCGCTAAAGTGCTAAAGTTCTTGGCTTTCAAAATTGTCTTTATCTTGTCATTTTTTAAACCGTTAGTAAACACGCTTATTGCAATTTTTTCGTTTACTTTGGCCAGCACTTCTTCTGCATCTCTGTTTCCCTCTGCTTGTGCTATTGTTAATTTAGCCATGAGCTCCTCTAAACTTCTTCCAAATTTTTCTATTGACCTATTCTCTTGTTTCGCTGAGTTGATCTCCGCTGACAGAACAGGGATAGATTGTTTTACTAGAAACTTTTCTTTAATATCGGTTATTAGTGCCGCGTTTGAGTTGTAAGTGGTCTTCAGTCGTAATTTTGCTGCTTGCGTTAGTTTCACCTTCAACAGGTACTTTGTTAGTTGCGGTTTTCCTTCATCATCTAAAAATTCATCGTACAGTTCAATTGCGTCTATGAATGCTCTAATTGATTCTTCGGTGTTTCCTATGTGAGGGATCAGGTTCCCTGCTGTTTTCAGTTCGAATTTCTCTCCCATCTTGTCGTTGTTATGTTCAACTTGTCTTTTCCGTAGTTCTGTTTGGACTTTTCCGATCTTTTCTCCAATTTTTGCAATAATATCTGCAATGAATTTGTCTTCTGCTGCCTTACAGCTGTCACCTTTGTATATTTTATGCACCGTCCTAAACTGTTCCGTGATAGTCCTGAGTTTTTCCACCCATTTATCTGTGATTAGCTTATTTTTCCTTCGTTCTATAGTGTCTTTTGTGAGATTCCTATTTAATATAGTTATATCTTCCAGAATACGTTGAAATCTTTCCTCGAACATAAATTCGGCTTGGCCTGCCTACGTTACTCAATAGTATATGGCCTAGTGTCTCGAAGTCTCAATTACTTCGTAAAGCTTATCATTGCCGTTAAGTTTATCAAATATAACAAAATGTAACATATAAAATAATATAATAAAACATAAATGTAAGTAAAATAAAAGGATCAATAATATTGGATAACCGTCAATATTTAAAGTGTCAGTAAATAAGTAAGTGAGTAATTATATAATAAAAAAAAAATCAAAATTTCAATATGAAAATAAAAAAAATAGTCATCAAACTTACTTCATAAGCAGTTAAACTGTATTGTATTAAAAAGAAAAATTACTCACGAATATGGGTTCATGTGTCTATGCATTTGGTCCTGGATTCTGGGCGTCTAACCTCAGCATCTCCATTGATTTAGATACTTCCTGTCGGATGTGGCGTCGAAGCTGCTTCTTCCATCGTCGATACAGTAGCCATCCGACGATGATTATGGCCAGGCTGAACGATACAATTCCCAAAACTCCAGGGATTGATAGCTTCTCGTTTTCGCCGGTTTCAGCTGTCACACCTCCGCTGTTGCCTGCTTGGTTTATGAAGATCTGTTCCTCTTTTTCTTTATTCTGGTTGTTTCCCATCTTACGTGTAGAGCTGCATACCTCAATCTATATGCGAACCAGAAAACTCCATTCTTTAACTTAAGGCACGGGTCGCCATGTGATGTTGGGGGTTGCTGGACGAAGACACTCCCGAACAAACAAACTTAAACTTTCTACATATCTTTATTCTTACAAGGTTAAAGGTACAGTTACAACTACGTCGACCGACATTATAGTTAGGATAGGTCAAGGTGACCCATATCTCGGTAACTATATCCCCTGACCACGCGCCAGCAGAGTTCAGCGAACACACTGATACAACAATGAATGTCTCAGGTACTCGACCTTCCCACTTATATCTTATTATATTAAAAACAATGCCCATATGTATTACCATATATGGTTATGCTATACGTATTTCAATAATGACGTGTGCTGTGTTTGCAGTCTTGCGAATGAGTTGAATACTTTGAACTTTGCTACTATCGTAATAAATTATACAAATTGCAACTATAATATTGACCTTATTCTTATAACAAATAAATTAGGAAAATTCCGTGAGGGTTGTCGTGTACCATCACAGTGTTCCATTTAAGAAAACTCAGAAAATACTCATTCCGAGTTTCGACCCACCCTGTATACTAAAATTAAACATTTCGCTATACTGTTAATGTTTAACAATAGTAGACTATATTCAAAATCGTTTGAACATAAAATAACAATTTGATGTCAAATCACTAAAATTCTACAGGGTGTAGATTTTGCTAAGAAATTAACAAAAAAACGTAATTAACTTTTAAACTACCTCGTATAATATTACAAAACCATATATTTTAAGAAAGGAAACATCGAGGAGAATCCAAAAATGTAAAAATATACAGGGTGTTCCATTAAAAAAACATAAGTTTGTGTCGCCCTCTCAATATGGACGACCCTGTATATTTAAAAATATTTTTAGATTATGGTACTATGTGTGCCCCAACTTTTACCTAAATAAATTTCTTTCGTATCTCTTACGACAAATGAGTAATTGGACTTTGTCACACTAATGCCCCACCCTGTATGCTGATTGCGAAACAATCCGTAAACTTATAGATGAACGCGTTACTTTTAAAATCTGCCAATTAGTTCAAACGACCGCAAGACGAGGTGTTTCGCAAAATACTTACAAATTACGCGCCGAGATATTAAAAACTGTGTTTAAGCCGATTCAAACAAACTGCCAAAATGTATTTACGCTACAGTGCGAAAGTTCACTGACTAATTTAATACGACTATTAGTTGGCGAATTTTTAACAAGCGTTGAATTACAAAAAAGGTGTTCGGATAATTGTGAAAACAATAAAATTCTTAAATATTTGTTCGTACCGATCGACTTAGAGTATTTGTCAAGAAACGGAATCAAGAATTTACAAAATGCAATAAATGTAACAGACACCATGTCTATGTGTTCCGTTTGTGGAAGAGACATTAATTGTTTCTACGTTTTCAATCAATTGTTGTTAATAGAGATTATAAACGTTACAAGTATTATTCCCTCTCTCTCCCATCCAGGTTTTTGTCTTGAAAATTGCACATTAGTCGAGTTAAGCGACATTCCAGAAACAGTTAGGTACCTTAAACAACAAAACATACCAAATTAAAGGCATTGTTCAGTTTGTTTCTCCTGAAAACGAAATAACAATTGGACATTATATTTCCCACTGCCGGCGAAATAACAATAAATGGGAAACTTATGATGATCTTAAAACTTCGGTGGGGTCAAACAAGACAAAAGTAAAAGCAAATCTTTTGTTTTATTCTATATCATAGATTATAATATTTCCTAACAAGTTTTTTTCAAATGATCAGTGCTATGCGAGTCCCGAATCATATCGTACCGCATTTGAACTAGTTTGGTTGTTTGCTTTTCCAATGTATAGAATTAGGGCAGTCAATGGGAGCAAGAACAGGTTATTACCTCCGAATTATATCCTACTGCATGGATTTTAATAAAATTTTAGGAATAGCCTGAAAATATCTCCTTATTCAAAGTCTACCCTATGCCGATGTGTGCTTTTGTCTTGGGGGCGGTTCCCACCCCTTCTCGGGGGTGGAAACTTTTTGGTTAAACAAATACGGAAGTTGCTAGAGATCCCAATTCTAATCAAAAACTGTTCTATAATTTTTTTTCAAAAACTCAATACTTTTTAGTTATTCGTGGTTGAAAATTGGCCATTTTCATTGAAATATAACACTTTTTCAAAAGGTTTTTTGCGAATACCCTAAAAACAATGCATCTATCTAAAAAAATTATATAAAACATTTTTGTAGCCCATAAAAAAACAAAGAGATTCGTTTTTTCTTCAATCTTCTACTTATAACACAAAAAGAGATATGGTAGTTAAAAAAGTTTGTTTTTTTTTTGGTGCATGCTCAAAGCAGTGTATTCAACTTGAAATAACAGAGAAACGGTCGACTTTATGTATATAATGCTACCAATACCTTTTATTGTGCTTGAAAAATCCTTTCAAACAAGCAATATTAAATGTCGATTACATTCAAACTAAGCGAGATATGCTGCAAAAAATTGATGACTAACGAATTTTAAGAAAAAACTTGAGAAGTATATTTAACTCCTCACCCACAAGAATTTAAATGCATCGTTTTCCTTCTACAATACATTTTACTACAGTGTCATTTTTATGTTCAAAAAGTTGAGCGGGTGTAAAATGAATGGTTTTTGAAAAAATAAGATCAAATTATAGAGCGCAAATTTAAATTTTCTTAAAAATCTTCTTTTTCTCCATGTAACTTGAAAATGATACGAGATACTCTTATAAAAAATAAAATTAAAATGTTTATCTAGAAGAAACCTTCATTTTTGTATGACATCTTTTTTTGGCATATCTTATCATTTTCGAGTTACATGGAGAAAAAAGAAGATTTTTAAGAAAATTTAAAAATGCGCTCAATAATTTGATCTTATTTTTTTCAAAAATCATTTATTTTAAACCCGCCCAACTTCTTGAACATAAAAAGAACACTTTAGTAAAATGTATTGTAGAAGAAAAACGATGCATTTAAATTCTTGTGGATGAGGGGTTAAATATAATTCTCATTTTTTTTTTCTTAAAATACGTTAGTCATCAAATTTTTTACAGTTTATCTCGCACAGTTTGAATGTAATCGACATTTAATATTGCTTATTTTAAAGGTCTCTTTAAACACAACAAAAGTTATTGGTAGCATTATACACCTAAAATCGACCGTTTCTCTGTTATTTCAAGTTAAATACACTGATTTGAACATGCACAAAGAAAACAAAGTTTTTTCACTTACCATATCTCTTTTTGTGTTATAACTAGAAGGAAAGAATCTCTTTGTTATTTTATAAGCTACAAAAATGTTTTATATAGTTTCTTTAGGTAGATGCACAATTTTTAAGGTATTCGCAAAAAACCGTTTGAAAAGGTGTTGTTTCAATGAAAATGGCCAATTTTCAACCAGGAATAACTCAAAAAGTAATGAGTTTTCGAAAAAAAAATTATAGAACTGTTTTTGCTTTGTATTAGGTTCTCTAGCAACTTCCGTAGTTATTTAAGCAAAAAATTTTCCACCCCCGAGAAGGGGTGGGAACCGCCCCCAAGACAAAAGCACACATCGGCATTGGGTAGACTTTGTTTCTTGGGCTATTCCCTACTTACTGTGAAAATATCAAATAAATCGATTTAGTAGGATAGAATTCGGAGCCACATACCCTCATTGACTGCCCTAAATATAAATTGTAGCTGATAAAGTAATTATTTATTGAAATAATAAAATTAGACTTATCACCAAGGACCGGATTAAATGCAATCTGCATTTTTTGCATATTTTTGCTTTTTCTTGATAAATTAGAAAATGTTGCATTTTTTCAAACATTTTGCATTTTTTCTTGATAAATTCAGAAACGTTGCATTAATTCGACATTTTAAATCTCAAAGGTTCACTTTCACTTCCAATTAAAAAATTATCAGTCGTAAATTCAATAACTGTGTATAATTAATCCACTTCTTAAGAAAAATGTTTAAATCAGGTAATATTCTTATTCTATTATCTATTTTTGGGACTAAGCCGACTAATCCCTAATGGAGAAATCTGACGACTAGGTCGAAGCGCGTATTGATGCGAGTTTCAGGTATTTAAAAATTTAGACCTCGGCAAAGAGAGATAATAATATACATAATAGTGAGAACGACAGAGAGCACAGTACAACTCCACAGGACTGTAAAATTAGTAATATTTACTTTGTGATAAGATGGGTCAGACACATGGTTGGACACCCTATCTTCAAGAATATTTATTACACCGCGCCAGTGGGACCGTTAAAAATATTAGTAGTTGGTTAATTCACACAATGATAAAAATTAAAACCCAACGTAATTAGACCACAAAATTACGACGATACTGATGTATTCCCTCGTTTGCCCAGCTGAAAGGGTCTTTGAAATGTATACCTGTACCGCCAGCCCATGTCACTCAACGCTCACCATAAATAACCATTTGTATTTTTTCAAGGATCGTAAATCACAAAATTTTGAGGAAATTCCTCTATTTCAAGTTGCGTTTAATCTACTTTACGTTGGGTTGAATCCCGTCTTCAGTTTTTATCTTTTTCTGTTACATTTTTCTATTTCACTCAGAATGTCGCTTCACGCGCTTCGACCTAGTCGTGAGATTTCTCCATTACGACTAGGTCGAAGCGCGTGAAGCGACATTCTGAGTTAAATAAAAAAATGTAACAGAAAAAGATAAAGACTGAAGACGGGAATCAACCCTACGTGAAATACATTAAACGCAATTTGAAATAGAGAAATTTCTCTCAAAATTTTGTGATTTACGATCCTTGAACAAATACAAATGGTTATTTATGGTTATTTCTGGTGAGTGTTGAGTGACATGGGTTGGTCGTACAGGTATACATTTCAAAGACCCTTTCAGCTGGGTAAACCAGGGAATAGATCAGTGCCGTCGTAATTTTGTGGTCTAATTACGTTGGGTTTTAATTTTTATCATTGTGTGAATTAACCAACTACTAATATTTTTAACCGCCCCACTGGCGCGGTGTAATAAATATTCTTCAAGATAGGATGTCCAACCATGTGTCTGACCCATCTTATCACAAAGTAAATATTACTAATTTTACAGTCCTGTGGAGTTGTACTGTGCTCTCTGTCGTTCTCACTATTATATATATTATTATCTCTCTTTGCCGACGTCTAAATTTTTAAATACCTGAAGCTCGCATCAACACGCGCTTCGACCTAGTCGTAACATTTCTCCATTAGGGATTAGTCGGCTTAATCCCAGAAACAGATAATAGAATAAGAATATTACCTGATTTAAACATTTTTCTTAAGAAATGGATTATACACAGTTATTGAATTTACGACTTATAATTTTTTAATTGGAAGTGAAAGTGAATAATAATAATATAACTTGGTCGGTAGGACAACAATTAGTAGGACAACAATAGTTGACATTGGTTGTAAAAACCTGTTTGCTCTTTGTAGGGGGATATGCAGGTACAGAAATTTAGATTTTAATTTTTGTTTATAACAGCTGAAGTTCATTTCGTGTTTTGATTCGCAGTGCGTTGTTGCGTACAACAGCTGCAGCAAGTTTTGCGTCTCCTGAAAATTTTTGAAAAGTGAATTTATGCACTTTTGTAAAAAAGCTCCTCAGATAAATATTCTGTGAATATATGTAAATATTTAAGATAATGGTTGATAAAGCATGTACATAAAAACTAACTATTGTGTTTAAGGCTGTTTCATATTTTTCACAAATCAATTGCAATAAAATGCGCATTTTTTACATTTTTTTTTGTGCATTTTTTCCGTTCCTTGCTAATCACCAATTTACAAACTATATTTCAACCAATTAAATTGAAAATAAAAAATAACCAAGAACAAAAACTCGAAGAAGTACCACAAATTTTTTTTGTGGTACTTCTTCGAGTTTTTGTACTTCGTTACCTCGAGAATACATTTGAAAAATATGGACACTTCTCTTCATGTATAAAAAATAACGTTTTTGGTTTAGTGTGGTCTACTCCAATCTATAGTGATTAGCAACAATTATACATCGCCAGTTACTAGTCTGTTCCATCACCTGTCTTTTTATCACGACTTTCAATCGTATTTTCATAGTGTCAACCAGTTCTTTGTAGTATTGAGACTATGAAAATACGTTTGAAAGCCGTGATAAAGATTACAGGTGATGTAACAGAGCGGTAACTGGTTATGTAAATGTTAGTAATCCTTAAAAATTAGAGTGACCACAGAAATAAGTTATTTACTTTCAGTGTAATTGGTTGATATATATACTATTATAAATTGATTATAAATCTAATTTCATTATTATTATCAAAATTAGGGGCTCTTATATCTACTATCCGTAATTATGTATTTTTCAAGTAAAAGTCTGTTATTTTCGTTGTTTAGGTATAGTATATTTTGTAAATACAGGGTGTTTCATTAATAATTGTCCATATAGTAACTGGAGAAACCTTAGCACAAAATACGAAGATTTAACCTAAAACACTTAACACTGGAAGATCACACCTATTTTTTTACATAAACCGCACACATGGGTGTCAGATACCCAATGATTTTTTGTGAAGAAATAAAAAAAAGTACTTAAAATAATATTTTATGATTTCCAGAGACTCTCTAATCACTATTGAATACATACGAATAATTAAATCAATAATTTTATTTTCTCTCTCTTAATTGTAGTAACACAAAAGAACAGAATATTAAAAATACCTAAAAATACTTAAAAAACATTTTCTAAAAAACCGGAAACATAATTCAAAATATTTTAATTTAATTTAACAACAAAATGGTCTTTCTAACTAAAATATAACACCTTTTGATTATAGAACTCATATTCATTCTTAGCCAGGTATTTCAGTTTCACTCATTTTAGTAACTACATTCAGAAGACAGTGTGGCTCTATGCTCCATGCTTTATGCTTTATAGCAAGCCGAGCATGCACGCTTTGCTTTTCCATCTTTGCCTTTGCAGAAATAACACCTAGTTTTCTTTAATAAATTTGTGGGATGTTGTGTTGTTAGGTCATTAACTTGAACGCACAGTTGATCGCAAACCTCACACATGGGTGCTACATACCCTAGCCTGTATTCAATAAATTCTCGTGATTGGAAATATTGCTCAAATGAGACCGCAACTACATACCCGTCCTTGGCAGACTAGAGACTGAATTTACATACAGCAGCATTACCATTGAAATGCAGCTGCGCAATCTACATGCAGTTAAGTGTCGCGATGGGTATCTCACACCCAAGTGTGAGCTTCCAGGGTTAAATAAAATGTGGTTCCTTACTGAGTTACAGGGTGTTTTATCTAAAAATTTAAAAACTATTTTTGCTCAGCATTTTAAAACTGTTCGACTTATCCTTTTCATACTTGGCAGAAAGTGCGACTACTATACACCCTACTAAATTATGATAAACAAACGTTTCTAGCTACTACCAGAGGCGTGCGACAGGGGATAGTGATGGTTGATCCTTCTCAAATTCTACGCCACTGGAAGAATTACCAGTTTGGTGCCATTTTCAGATTCTCCAATACTTTCTACGTAAATAATATACTCTTCATTGGTAACGATAAAGTTATTAGTTTTCGAGATATTTGAAGTTAAATATGAAACAGCACAGTTATTTTGATTTATTTATGATATGATTCATATGATTAAAATTTAAAAATTATTTGTACCCAGTACTTTAAAGCTATTTGGCGTATCCTTTTCATACTTGGCAGAAAGTGCGACTACTATACACCCTACTAAATTATGATAAACAAACGTTTCTAGCTACTACCAGAGGCGTACGACAGGGGATAGAGGCTGGTTGACCCTTCCCAAATTCTACGCAACTGACGAAATTGCTATTTTAGTGTATTTTTTTAATTTTCCAATACTTTTTATGTAAATAATATACTCTTCATTCGTAACGATAAAATGATTAGTTTTCGAGATATTTGAAATTAAAAATGGTGCGACACAATACATTAATCCAAATAACCGTGTCGTTTCATTTTTAACTTCAAAGATCTCGAAAACTAATGACTTTATCGTTACGAATGAAGAGTGTATTATTTTCATAGATAGCGTTGGAGAATCCAAAAATTGAACTAAAATAGCAATTCCGCCAGTGGCGTAGAATTTGGAAAGGGTCAACCATTCACTTTCCCCCGTCGTACGCCTCTGGTAATAGCCAGAAACGTTTGTTTACCGTAATTTAGTAGTTTGTATAGTACCTATACTTTCTGCTAAGTATGAAAAGAATACGTCGAATAGTTTTAAAATGCTGAGCAAAAATAGATTTTAAATTTTTAGATAAAACACCCTGTAACGCAGTAAAGAACCACATTTTATTTAAGTGTTTTAGGTTATATCTTCGTATTTTTGCTAAGGTTTCTCCAGTTACTCTATGGACAATTATTAATGAAACACCCTGTATAATAAAATATGTAATTCTAATAGTTAAGAAATCCTTGTCGACATATCTATATGTATATTAAAACATTGTCTTAGTGAAGAGATCGAATAAAGATAACAACCTATCAAATTTTAGATTTTTTTTATAGCTACATATGAACCTATGTACAGTCATGAACAAAAATAATTACCCCCTGTGCTTACTGTATCATCGAACTTCTATTTGATGGTGGGTTTTTGAAAAAAATATGTAGAATAAGAAGTTGTAAGGAATTGAACAAAAACCAGTTTTTTTTCTAGAATTTTTTTTTTCAAAAACCCACCATTAACGAGAAATTTGATGGCAAAGTAAGCACAGAGGGTCATTATTTTTGTTCATGATTGCACCTTCCTTAGTTACCAATAGATGGCAGAAGAAGCATCGGAAGAAGACGAATTTCATGGCTAAATAACCTGAAGGAATGGTTTGGATGTAGCTCAACACAACTATTTAGAGTTACTGCCTCAAAAACTAAAATAGCTATGATGGTTGCCGACCTCCGTAGCGGAGATGGCACCTGCAGAAGAAGAAGTTACCAATATATTTAAAAGTGTACTTCTGGTCATTAATGGAAGATTAATAAATTGTGTAATAACTAAGTAATTATTAATTAACTAAGTAATTATTAAATGAAGCAACCTTAGTTCATATCGGGGAGGTTCCACTATCTTTTAAATTTTTCTATGTATTGAGACTTGTAATTTCACGACTTTGAGGCCAAAGTCGACTTCATACAGAAGTAACTATTTTATTAAAAATGTGGCCACCTGGATCTCCAGGAACATACAATATTTTGTAAGAACTTATACAATTCTCCGTTTTAATGTTGTTATTTTTAATAAAATAGATGCGTTGTTGCTGCTGATATTTGCAGTTTTAATTTGCAGTTTTAAGAATAAAGTTATTACATAACTGAACGAACGAGGATTTATTTAATTCAGTAATGCCATATATTAAAGGTCAGTTGATTTTTTAATGCGAATGGATATAAATAGAAAAACTTTGACCCCAGATGGGTTCGAACCCGTGTCCACCGTTTCTGTACACCGGCGCTGTAACCAACTGAGCTACCGAGACCATCACATATGAATGCAAATCTTCTCTATATACATAACGCAGATGTTAAGTTTGTCAGACTGATTTTTGATTTGTCGGTATGACAAATTGTATTTATGCAGTCACTGGCACAAAATTCCGCCACCCAAAATTTTTGATTAAGTTTGACAATTTATAACTCTATTATTTGTACTCCCATTTTCAAGATTCTAGCATCATTTTGTAGGTACATGTATTGACTTCATTTGTTATTATTCCGACAACAAAATTTTTTGCTTAGATGGCATTGTACGGGGGTGAATGGAAGCTTTATATTTTCTAATAAATTTAAAAAATTATGTGGAAAAATTGGAGAGCTTATGTTGTTTCATACTCCTTTTTTATTATCCTGGAGGTATCACTAAGATTTTCATTTTTGAATTATCCGAATATCTCTTTTCTTGTCAGAGCTCTAAATACAAACACTGCTTTAAAGGTTTATTTAATTAAAAACATCAAACGCACTAAAATAACACAACAAAACAAAATTAACAACAAATCAAAACAGTTCAATAGCGGGCATGTCCACCTCTTGCAGCAACGACTGCTCGCAATCTGTTTGGCATCGAATAAATATGTGTTATCGTTGCCTGGGGGACCCAATATTCCTCTACCAGGACCATAATTGTATCAAATTTTCTGGAGGCCTAGGATAACGGCGAATTTTTTAATTCGTTCCATAAATGCTCAATAGGATTGAGATCTGAGTTGCGTGCGGGCCATTCTAATCTTATCCATCCTCTATTTTATGAGACAATCAGTGTTTTTATTTACAAAAAATAGTACAGCTCTTACAACAAAAGAGATATTCGGCTAATTCAAAAACCGAAATTTTAGTGATGCCTCCTGGATAATGTTTACCATGACTATGATCAAAAATCAGCTCTTCCATTTGTCTACGGAATTTTTTGAAGTTACCAGAAAATACAACACTCCCATTCACCCATGTATAATGCCATGCAAGCAATTTTTTATCGCCGGAATAATAACAAACAATAACAATACATGTACCTACAAACTGGTGCAAGAATCTTGAAAATCGGAGCACAAATAATAAAGTTATAAATTGTCAAACGTAATCAAAAATTTTGGGTGGCGGAATTTTCTGCCGGTGAGTGTATATTTACATTACTTGCTTTTTTGTGATAGTTTCTGTAGTTAAAAAAACTTATTGTTGATAACTAACGAATAATACTTTTTATTCACAATCATTATAGTAACGAGTACAATGCCGTTTTTTATTACAAAAGTCTTATTTTGAATCATTACTCTCTTCTCCATTTTTTTACATTTGATTTTGATACGAAACAGTGGAGCTTTACGTTTGATAGTCTGTAATTTGTACGTTTTCGCAAAAATAATCAATTTTATGGTTTGTTCAGATTTTCAGTACTATAGTTTTAAGTAAATCTAGAGCGCCACATTATAATATGCTATGTAACTTTTTTGGATTTGGTAATCGTTTGGATTCTATATGGCAGTTCAGTTTTACGTTAACTTGGAGCGCCACATTGTATCTTGTATATCTTTTTTTTATGCACAACAAATTACACGATTGGCAAAAGTGCAGAACAAACCTAGCACTAACTTGGGGTTTATTCAGATTTTCTCTAATCGTTTGAATACTATATGGGCAGTTCAGCTTTACGTAAACTTGGAGCGCCACATTGTATCTTGTATATCTTTTTTGTTTATGCAGAACACATTACACGATTTGGCAAAAGTGCAGAACAAACCTAGCACTAACTTGTGGTTTATTCAGATTTTCTCTAATCGTTTGGATTCTATATGGGCAGTTCAGCTTTACGTAAACTGAGAGCGCCACATTATATCTTGTATATCTTTTTTGTTTATGCAGAACAAATTACACGATTTGGCAAAAGTGCAGAACAAACCTAGCACTAACTTGTGGTTTATTCAGATTTTCTCTAATCGTTTGGATTCTATATGGGCAGTTCAGCTTTACGTAAACTTGGAGCGCCACATTGTATCTTATATATCTTTTTTGTTTATGAAGAACAAATTACACGATTTGGCAAAATTGCAGAACAAACCTAGCACTAACTTGTGGTTTATTCAGATTTTCTCTAATCGTTTGAATTCTATATGGGCAGTTCAGCTTTACGTAAACTTGGAGCGCCACATTTTATCTTGTATATCTTTTTTGTTTATGCAGAACAAATTACACGATTTGGCAAAAGTGCAGAACAAACTTAGCACTAATTTGTGGTTTATTCAGATTTTCTCTAATCGTTTGGATTATATATGGGCAGTTCACCTTTACGTAAACTTGGAGCGCCACATTGTATCTTGTATATCTTTTTTGTTTATGCAGAACAAATTACACGATTTGGCAAAAGTGCAGAACAAACTTAGTACTAACTTGTGGTTTATTCAGATTTTCTCTAATCGTTTGGATTCTCTATGGGCAATACAGCTTTACGTAAACTTGGAGCGCCACATTGTATATTGAATAACTCTTTTATTTTTTTAGAACAAACTTCAGAATTACAGAACAGACTAGAACAAACCTAGCACTAACTTGTGGTTTATTCAGATTTTCTCTAATCGTTTGGATTCTATATGGGCAGTTCAGCTTTACGTAAACTTGGAGCGCCACATTATATCTTGTATATCTTTTTTGTTTATGCAGGACAAATTACACGATTTGGCAAAAGTGCAGAACAAACCTAGCACTATCTTGTGGTTTATTCAGATTTTCTCTAATCGTTTGGATTCTAGATGGGCAATACAGCTTTACGTAAACTTGGAGCGCCACATTGTATATTGAATAACTCTTTTATTTTTTTAGAACAAACTTCAAAATTACAGAACAAACTAGAACAAACCTAGCACTAACTGCTACAGTTATGAAAAGATATATTGGGAACTGGGGCAATACAGGTTTACAGACATCGCAAAGAGTACATACAGATTAAAAAAAGAAACTCCAACATAGATAATAGAGAAAGATTGAAGTTTTGATAAACGAAGTCCATAAACTATTTATATCTCTGTACTAACAAGTACTCGATGCAACCAGTTTTGCAAGAGCAGATAGTTTATTTTAATAAAATATCTGATATAAAGAAGATCTGTTGATCAGATCGGCACTAACGGTTCTTAGCTTAATTTCCAACCTAAATCAATTACGTTTATCTCTTTTTTGGTGGTTCTGTAACTTCAGTTTTTCATTCATTTAATAGCATGTTTACTAAAAAAATAAAACCTAGTTTATTTGAGATTTTCTGATTTCCATAGACCAATACTATTTTTAGAAACCATCGAATGGGATAATTTGTTTTTTCATACTTTAAATTATTACTATGTTTAATAAAAAACTATGTATTATTATATTATTCATAAATATGTATGTTTTGTGATTAAGATTACTTCAAATATTATTAAAAAGATTGAAAAAAAATTGTTTAAACAAATTTGATGGTGTATGTAACAAGTAATTTATTTAAATAATGCATACTCGTACTGTACGCAAAAAATACATACAAATTAAAAAAAGAAACGTCGAAATTCATAGGCGAGAACAAGAGATACAGCTAACATTTCCTTCCCCCTTCTCATCGATCTCCCAAGTTTCGAGGCCGGCCGATTTTAAGGGTCACATTTTGAAGCTTTGTGGACGATTTGTTTGAAAGTATATATTTTTTATATTCAGTACATTAAAACTCTGAAGTATGTTCTTTCCAACGTGACTGATTTGATTTCGTAATTTTTAGAAATAAAGCTGCCCTGAATTAAAAAATGGGGGGCGGCAACTTCGTCCCTAAGTGTCCTAGGACAATTTTTTCTTTTTTAAATTTGTATAAAAATTCAGTCTTTCTAAATGTGAAAACATAATTTTTCTACGGGTAATGGTTAAAAAGTTATTCTAATTGTTTATAAGCAAAAAATCGGCATGTTCTTGCAAAATAATTTTGAGATACTTAGAATTATTTTTTGTCATTCTTTTTTAATTAAGTTATTAGTATAAATCTTCTTCTTATATAAACTATCCAAAGTATTACTGCAACTTCACCACTTTCTGACTTATAGTGTTACAAAAAAAATTAATTTGGGATAAACAAATTAAATAACTTTTAAACTATTTGACCAATTGTTATGAAATTTAGTGTATAATTTAAGCACCAGAAGTCCCAGTATTCTGTGTAATAATAAGATTTTAAATTTATATTTTCATAAGTTATAAATTTTTATAAAAACTCAAAATTTATGAATTATTTTGCAATTTTCTAAGCAACCAATAAGGATAGACATATTCAGCGGGAGCCATATTGAAGTTTTTTATATGGTTTATGAGTTTCCTACTTCCAAATTTGTTTAAAATGCTGAGCCATTTGGCAATAAACGAAGAAAGCGAAAATTTAGTGTTTTTTGATCTTCAATTGTTTATAACTATGTATATGATCAAAATCGGCTGCAGGAAACATATAGGTGATTATTATAGATGCCCACACTACTCAAAAAATTTGGTTTCGGCCTGGAGGGATTGTGTCACCAACATGCTATTTTTTACTTATTTCTCTGAACTATTTGATAACTTCAAAACACTGTAGCTTTTTTATGTGTAAATTTGTACTAAGGTAAATTAGATTCAATTGAACTATTTTTGGTCCCAGAACATGTGATTTAATTTATGACCTGCCTTTTTGTTACACCCTGTAGGGTATGAATTATGTATTTACGATAACGTTGACAACTTCCTTGTCTTCTAATTGATTTCCACGTGTATAACCTCTCAGTAATATCTGACCCGGCGAAATTCTCTATCCAAAATCAAATCCCTAATTTGTGCTTAGATCCTGCGTTAGTTCCACCTCCGTATTCAAGTTGTGGTCTTCAATTTGCATATACCGCCACTGCCATTAATTAAAGGTAACTGATGAAGGATATCGTCAATGAGGGATATCACCTTTAATGCTAAACGATACACCCAAAACTAACCGTTTTAGGTTGCATGGTATTTGGCTTCAGCCTGGTTTTAACATGATTATGAATTATTATTTCAGCTTAATTATATTATAATATTGGGTTGCTGTATTTAGGGATGTAAGAAGATTTATATTTAACGGGGGTCACACAAGAACGTAAATTTATTACTATACCAAAATATGGTATAATACTTGGTATCAATAATTGATATGTATCAATAATGGTAATAAGGTATGGTATCAATAATTGATAAATTTACAACTATGTATTCTTTAATATTAAAGATTAATATTCTAAAAAGACAGGTTATTTTGGTGAGATTTTATACCACCTAGGTGATAAAAAATTACGCGTGCATGTGATTGAAAAGCGCTGTAGGTATATACTTTTAAAAAAATGTTAAAAAAGTGTGATTCGTGTATTTTACCTCCGTGCAAAGTTAAATTGATGCAACAATGTTAAGAAAATTGTACATATCTCGAGTATTTGGCAAAACGCATATTTGCAATTTACTAGATCTTTGACACCTAACGGAAACGAATGGATGCTAGATATGGACGAATTCGATTTTAATTGGTTTGAGGGAAATTGTTTGCCGCAATCAGTTTATGATGCTATGGTTCATCAGAGAACCAAAGATAATTTCGGAAATATACAGCTGACGGTAGGGGAGCAAAGTATGCTAAATTTGCAGTCACTCGAGCGTTATGGGGACCTATTGGGTTTGTTATTATTAGGTCCTAAAACCAAAAAAAGTTAGGTAAAATTTTCCATTCCAGTGGGGACTTTTCACTTTTTAATTTAATTTTCCATTTCAAACAATGTTTTTTCCGATTATAGCGCCATCTATCCATAATTCGAAAAAAGTCTTGAATAAAAGTTGCTTATTTTTACGTAAATAATCCAAATCTGCAATAAAAATTTAAGGGTTCCATTTAAGATTTTATAGTAACCCCCACTCCACTTCCGTGAGGGGTCGTGTTTGGTACCATTCGATAGATTTTTCAAAAACATTTTGAAAGTGTATTTTGCAGTTTTTCGATCTGATGTTCATTTTGCGAAATATCACGGGGTTTGTATTTAAAATTTTAAATTTACTCCTCACCCCTCTCCGTGGATGGTCATGTTTAGTACCATTCGATAGATCTTTAAAAAATGTTGAAGACGTATTTTTTTGTTTTCCGATCTGTCGTTCATTTCGCGAAATATTCGCTTTTTTTTTGTGAAAGTTTTTGATCCGCCCATTTCCTTACGTCCCGCTCAAATTGTCAGATTTTTGAAATACACACTCTTTTGCATGCATTTAACTTCCTTATCTTAATCTGACAAATTAGAGTATTTTTAAGAATAGATTTTTTTTTCGGGCCCCTCTTAACAAACTTCCCTGTGTTAACAGCCAATATATGGTAGATGTATATCTGCAGGGTAACAGGTTTCTCCCCATATGATAATCTGACGCGCTCGAGTAACTGCAAAAATCCCCACTTGGGCTCCCCTACCATTATATTAAAAGTTGGAAGGTAAGCTGATGTGTTTTTTATAACTGCAACCTTCTTTTTCTTAATTAATTTAGTCTTCTTCTTGATGTGCTCTTTCATTTTAAGAAAATAGCGATGATCACGACCGATTTTATTCTATCTGCAGCGATTCTGAAGAGTTCTATTGTTGTTTTTACACCCCCTTTTTTTTAAATTTTTTACTAGATTATGTGTCGGCTTTCCGGTTTTGTTTTTTATTCAACTTTTCCTTGTACAATCAATCCCAGCAAGTCACAATGCACATTTCTCAGTATGTAACCAAAGTAGCTAATTTTTTTTCTTCACAGCATTTTTTCCTATTCATCTTTTTTTAGGGCAGTCAATAGGTTATTTGGCTCCGAATTCCATCCTACTACATCGATTTACTTGATATTTTTACAATAAGTAGAGAATAGTTCAAGAAAAAAAGTCTACCCTATGTCGATGTGCGATTTTAACTTAGGGGTGGTTCCAACCCCTTCTCGGTGTTGTAAAATTTTTTGGTTGAAGTAAACATGGAAGTGGCTAGATAACTTAATTCAAAGCATAAACGGTTTAATATTTTTTTTTGAAAACTCAATAATTTTTTAGTTATTCGTGGTTGAAAATTGGCCGTTTTCATTGAAAAATGACACATTTTCGGGTGGTTTTTTGCGAATACCTTAAAATTTATGAATCTAACGGAAAAAAACTATACAAAACATTTTTGTAGCTTATAAAAAACTTTCTTTCCTTCATATATCTTCTAGCTTTATTACAAGAAGAGATATGGTAGGTGAGAAGAGTTTGTTTTTTTTTTGGTGCATGCTGAAATCGGTGTATTCAACTTGAAATAAAAGAGAAATGGTGGATTTTAGTTGTGTAATGCTACCAATACCTTTTGTAGTGATTGAAAAGACCTTTAGAATGAGCCACATTAAATGTCGATTACATTCAAAGTAAGCGAGATATGCTGCAAAAAATTGATGACTAATGGAATTAAAAAAATGTGAAGTACATTTAACCCCTCATCCATCAGAATTTAAATCCATCGTTTTCCTTCTACAATAATTTTTATTATAGTGTTATTTCTATGTTCAAAAAGTTGGACGGGTTTAGAATGGATAGTTTTTGAAAAAAATAAGATCAAATTATAGAGCGCATTTTTAAATTTACTTAAGAATCTTCCTTTTTCTCCATGTAACTCGAAAATGGTAACAGATACGAAAAAAAGGTACCAAACAAAAATGTAGGATTTTGTTGAGTAAAAATTTTGTTTTGTGTTTTATTTTTGTATCTCTCTTATCATTTTCAAGTTACATGTAGAAAAAGAAGATTTTTAAGGAAATCTAAAAATGCGCTCTTTAAATTGATCTTATTTTTTTTTCAAAAACCGTTCATTTTGAACTCGTCCAAATTTTTGAACCCGTTCATAATACTATAATAAAAGGTATTGTAGAAATAAAACGATGCATTAAAGTTCTGGTGGATAAAACGTTAAATATACTTCTCATTTTTTCTTAAAGTACAGTAATTATCAATTTTTGCAGAATATCTCGCTTAGTTTGAATGCAATATACCTTTATAATTGCTCATTTTAAAGATCTTTTTAAGCACTACAAAAAGTGTTGGTAACATTATACATTTAAATCGACCATTTGTCTGTTATTTCAAGTTGAATACAATAATTTAAGCATGCACAAAAAAAACAAACTAATTTCACCTACCATATCTCTTTTTATATTATAGCTAGAAGATTTATGAAGGAAATAGTCTCTTTGGTTTCTTATAAGCTACAAAAATGTTTTATATAGTTTTTTTAGTTAGATGCATAGTTTTTAAGATATTTGCAAAAAACCGTTCGAAAAGATGTTATGTTTCAATTGAAAATGGCCAATTTTCAACCACGAATGACTCAAAAAATATTGAGTTTTCAAAAAAAAATTAGAGAACAGTTTTTGCTTAAAATTAAATTCTCTAGCAACTTCCGTGGTTATTTTAACCAAGAAATTTTCTACCCCCTAGAAGGGGTGGGAACCACCCCAAGACAAAAGCACATATCGGCATAGGGTAGACTTTTAATTAGGAGATAATTAGAGGCGATTCCCAAAATTTTATTAAAGTCAATGCAGTAGGATATAATTTGGAGGTAAGATCCTATTTTTGACCCCATTGACTGGCGTGTTTAATGTTTCCGTGTTATTTACGTGGTGCGTCTACGATATTTTTTATATAGTTCCATAATACCACACTTTAAACATGAAAAGTCTTTTTTCAGTTGCGTCTGTGATCGTCTAAGCTTCAACTCCATATAAAAGAAATTTTAAACAGAATTAATTATCACTAATATTTCGGATTAACTAGTTTACTTTTTAAAGACAAAAACTTCCTTATTTTTTGTTATAAAAGTTTTTCTCAATTTCTGGTAAATACTTATACCTACGCTCTAACCATAGTTACCTTTGTAGGTCTGGATTCCGCGTATGAAAAAAGTTGATTAAGAGCAAGCTGAAAATTTGTTAATAGCTTAAGGGTGTCTAGTCGGACAAACTTTGATATATGGGAACACTGGAACGGAGGAAGTTTTAATTGTGGAACAGGTTAAAAATTTGGAACGGTCAAACCACGAAAACGGCACATGTATTTTGTCCGATAGAACAGACATAAACTCTCCGGACAGAGATTAAACTCTCATGCAAAAATCAGACTGCTATTTATCACCAAATGGGCGTTTTAATGAGTGGAACATGTAAAATATGTCAAATTACAGGAATTATGACAGATGATTAATAGCAGTCTGATTTTTTCATGAGAGTTTAATCTCTATTCGTAGAGTTTAAGTCTGTTCTGTCGGACAAAATAAATGTGCTGTTTTCGTGGTCTGACCGTTCCAAATTTTTAAACTGTTCCACGATTAAAACTGCCCCTGTTACAGTGTTCCCATATATCACAATTTATCCGACTAGACACCCTTAAGCTATTAACAAATTTTCAGCTTGCTATTAATCAACTTTTTTTTTCATACGCGGGATCCAGACCTATTAGTCTTTGCCAGCCATGTATTTACAATTTAAAAAAAAATTCACAAGTCAATCAAAAAATTGTCTCTTAATTCAATACCTTCAAAATAGATTATATGTTAATTTTTTTGTGAAGATCTGTTATTATTTTTAGTATTCAAGATGTTCCTCTATAGTATGGTATAGTTAGACCCAAACCCAGACATCCAAAGTGAAAGTTATCCTCCAACACCGAATTGTTCTACATGGTCCACATAATGTTCAGAAATAAGTCACACCATTTTGAGCGTCGGGTTTGGGGGGGGAGGGGGGAGAAATTAAAAAATTCGTAGTGTTTTAGGTTTTTCTTCAATATTTCTAAAACTAAGCGGTTTAGCATGAACAACCCTCTACACAAAATTGTTCTACATTAAATTTGAAATAAAAAAGGTGCTATTCATAACACTTCTAAAATGAACAGTTCCAAAGTTACGGAGGTAGTATAGTATAATTGGTCCAAAAAAAGGCCTAACCCTTTGATTGAAATTTGATGGCAAAGTAAGCACAGAGGGTCATTATTTTTGTTCATGATTGCACCTTCCTTAGTTACCAATAGATGGCAGAAGAAGCATCGGAAGAAGACGAATTTCATGGCTAAATAACCTGAAGGAATGGTTTGGATGTAGCTCAACACAACTATTTAGAGTTACTGCCTCAAAAACTAAAATAGCTATGATGGTTGCCGACCTCCGTAGCGGAGATGGCACCTGCAGAAGAAGAAGTTACCAATATATTTAAAAGTGTACTTCTGGTCATTAATGTAAGATTAATAAATTGTGTAATAACTAAGTAATTATTAATTAACTAAGTAATTATTAAATGAGGCAACCTTAGTTCATATCGGGGAGGTTCCACTATCTTTTAAATTTTGCTATGTATTGAGACTTGTAATTTCACGACTTTGAGGCCAAAGTCGACTTCATACAGAAGTAACTATTTTATTAAAAATGTGGCCACCTGGATCTCCAGGAACATACAATATTTTGTAAGAACTTATACAATTCTCCGTTTTAATGTTGTTATTTTTAATAAAATAGATGCGTTGTTGCTGCTGATATTTGCAGTTTTAATTTGCAGTTTTAAGAATAAAGTTATTACATATCTGAACGAACGAGGATTTATTTAATTCAGTAATGCCATATATTAAAGGTCAGTTGATTTTTTAATGCGAATGGATATAAATAGAAAAACTTTGACCCCAGATGGGTTCGAACCCGTGTCCACCGTTTCTGTACACCGGCGCTGTAACCAACTGAGCTACCGAGGCCATCACATATGAATGCAAATCTTCTCTATATACATAACGCAGATGTTAAGTTTGTCAGACTGATTTTTGATTTGTCGGTATGACAAATTGTATTTATGCAGTCACTGGCACAAAATTCCGCCACCCAAAATTTTTGATTAAGTTTGACAATTTATAACTCTATTATTTGTACTCCGATTTTCAAGATTCTAGCATCATTTTGTAGGTACATGTATTGACGTCATTTGTTATTATTCCGACAACAAAATCTTTTGCTTAGATGGCATTGTACGGGGGTGAATGGAAGCTTTATATTTTCTGATAAATTTAAAAAATTATGTGGAAAAATTGGAGAGCTTATGTTGTTTCATACTCCTTTTTTATTATCCTGGAGGTATCCCTAATAGTCCAGAGAAATAAGGTTTTTCTCGTGACACATCCCCCTCCAGGCCGAAACCAAATTTTTTGAGTAGTATGGACATCTATATTATTAACCTATATGTTTCCTGCAGCCGATTTTGATGATATACATAGTTATAAACAAATGAAGATCGAAAAACGGTAAATTATCGCTTTTTTCGTCTATTACCAAAAAGTTAAGCACTTTAAACAAATTTGAGAGTAAGAAACTCAAAAATCGTATAAAAAACTTCAATATGGCATTCCCTGAATATGTCCAACCTTATTGGTTGCTTAGAAAATTGCAAAATAAATCATAAATATTGAGTTTTTATAAATATTGGTAACTTAGGTAAAAATTAACTTAGAATCTTCTTATTACGCGGAATGCCGAGACTTCTTGTACTTAAATTATATTTTAAATTTCAAAGCAATTGGTCAAATAGTTTAAAAGTTATTTAATTTATTTTTCCCAAATTCATTTTTTTTGCAACACTATAAGTCAGAAAATTATGAGGTTACAATAATACTTCGGACAGTTTATGAAAGAAGAACATTTATACTATTACCTTAATTAAAAATAAATGACAAAAAATAATTTTAAACAGTGTAAAATTATTTTGCAAAAACATGTCCATTTTTTGCTTACTTATAAACAATTAGAATAACTTTTTAACCGTTACCCGTAGAAAAATTATTTTTTCATATTTAGAAAGACTGAATTTTTATACATATTTAGAAAGAAAAACAACTGTTCTAGGACATTTAGGGACAAAGTTAGCCCCCCCATTTTTTTAAATCACATGTTTTTGCAAAATTATTTTGCAATATCTATAATTATTTTTTGTCATTTTTTTTAAATTAAATTAATACTGTAAATTTTCTTCTTTCATAAACTCTCCAAAATATTACTGTAACTTCATCATTTTCTGACTTACAGTGTTGCAAAAAAAATTAATTTTGGATAAACAAATTAAATAACTTTTAAACTATTTGACCAATTGCTTTGGAATTTAGGGTGTAATTTAAGCACCATAAGTCTCAGCATTCCATGTAATAAGAAGGTTCTAAGTTAATTTTTACATAAGTTATAAATATTTATAAAAACTCAAAATTTATGATTTATTTGGCAATTTTCTAAGTAACCAATAAGGTAGACATATTCAGCGAACGCCATATTGAAGTTTTTTATACGGTTTATGAGTTTATTACTCTCAAATTTGTTTAAAATGCCCAATTTTTTAGTAAGAGACGAAAAAAGCGAAAATTTACCGTTTTTTGATCTTCATTTGTTTATAACTATGTATATCATCAAAATCGGTTGCAGGAAACATATAGGTTATTATTATAGATGACCATATTACTCGAAAAATTTGGTTTCAGCCTGGAGGGGGATGTGTCACCAACACGATATTTTTTTTCCTTATTTCTCTGAACTATAAGGTTTTCATTTTTGAATTATCCGAATATCTCTTTTCTTGTCAGAGCTCTAAATACAAACACTGCTTTAAAGGTTTATTTAATTAAAAACATCAAACGCACTAAAATAACACAACAAAACAAAATTAACAACAAATCAAAACAGTTCAATAGCGGGCATGTCCACCTCTTGCAGCAACGACTGCTCGCAATCTGTTTGGCATCGAATAAATATGTGTTATCGTTGCCTGGGGGACCCAATATTCCTCTACCAGGACCATAATTGTATCAAATTTTCTGGAGGCCTAGGATAACGGCGAATTTTTTAATCCGTTCCATAAATGCTCAATAGGATTGAGATCTGAGTTGCGTGCGGGCCATTCTAATCTTATCCATCCTCTATTTTATGAGACAATCAGTGTTTTTATTTACAAAAAATAGTACAGCTCTTACAACAAAAGAGATATTCGGCTAATTCAAAAACCGAAATTTTAGTGATGCCTCCTGGATAATGTTTACCATGACTATGATCAAAAATCAGCTCTTCCATTTGTCTACGGAATTTTTTGAAGTTACCAGAAAATACAACACTCCCATTCACCCATATAACCCTTACGCTCCATACACTCACAATTGTGAGCGTCTTATTTGTAAGTGATATTAGGTTTAAAATATCATTTTGCACCAGTTGCTGCTCTACGACACGATAGTGGGTGCACGTGTCTATCATATAGTCGCGGGAGATTACCGAAAATTTGCTTAGATCCGTATGATATTGTTTAGCGAATGGTAACGACTTTTTGTCAAGTGTGTTAATATGGCTTCTAGACGTAAGTACACATTTTTATTTGTTTTAAAATATTTATTTTGGTGGATAGTCGTCACAAATTGTGCATGTTTACCTATTTAGACAAAATCATTCAATACTAATTTGAAGTTACAAATCCACAAACGTGTTTTGAAGAACAACACGTTTGTGAGGGCTAGGAGTGAGCGGTGGCAATGTATGTTTTGAAGTGTTTCACGTTTATGTAGGCCGGGAGTAAATGGTGTAACAATGCAAAAAAAATAAATAATGATTCAGTGAACAAAACTGGTAACAAGGGTTTCTTTTTCAGGAACAACTAGAAAAGTTGACATGGCGAGACTGGCTGCTCATCCAGATGAAATCTACGAACTGCTGGATGAAATTGATTCCGATTTGGAAATTGAACTCGGAGATGATGATAATGATTGGGTACCGTCTGAAGAGGAGAATTTGTCTGTACAAGATGATGAGATTGAAGAAAGTGATAAATCTGATGAAAGTGGGGACGAAAATGATTCAGCAGTTCCCAGTACTGTACAAAATCTACAAAAATCATCAATGCTAAATTAGGGTAGAACTAATCCATTTAAAAATGAAAATATACCCGAAACAATACTTCCAGATCCCACTGAAGTTTTAACACCATGGTGTTACTTTGAAAAGTATTTAGGAAACTCATTTTTTCAACTGTGTGCAGAACGTACTGCACAATTTTATTTACAAAAACACGGAAGGGAACTTAAACCCAAAGTAACTCCTGAAGAAATAAAAAAAATTTTTGGGATCCATGCAGTGATGGGTTGTTTAAAATTCCCTCGAATTCATTTATATTGGAGAAGTCGCTTTAAACTTCCTGTAATTGCGGATGCAATTCTAAGAGATAGCTTGTACCTCTTGAGAGTCAATCTTCATATTGTGGATGTATGCACGGTAACAAGCAATTTAAAAAAATAATCGTCTGTGGAGAGTTCAGCCAATGATCGATTTAGTCAGAAGCCGATGTCGGGAACTAAAGAGAGAATCTGAAGCTGCATTCTCAATAGACGAACAGATGATTCCGTTTCTTGGTCGATGTGATGGTACTGTCCTAGATTTTGAAATATATCAAGCAACAAGTACCAATTTAAGAAATAAAGAACTGGGACTCGGACCGTCAGTCATCCTTAGGCTAGTGGAAACGTTACCGGTTGATTTCCGGTTACCGATTGTATTCTTCGACAGATATTTTTCGACGATACCTTTGTTGCTCAAATTATCTGAGCTACAAATACATGGCACAGGAACTATTATGAACAATCGTTTTAAAATTCGTTTCATGTAGCAAATGTAAAGTTTATCTCTGTATGAGAAAAATCAAAATTGTTTTTTTAACTTTCACAACAAATAATGTGTTAAAAATATACTAGTTATTAACATTTGTAATAAATGACAATATGTGTACTTAATATTACTAATAAAGGTTGTAAAATGTTGTAATTTATTTGTTTTGTTTTCTGGGGGGAGTAGTCATACACTCCCAATACTTACAAATGTGTCAGTCACACAATTGTGCATGTCATGCATATACTCCTGGGAAACACAATCGTGAGTATCAATAAAATCTGTCAAAGTGACATAGCAAAATTCTGAAAAAAATTAGTATATCTCTTTGTTCCCATATAAATTGAAAAATAGACTGAACAACTTTATATGTCAACTTACATTGTTTCGGGAGTGTAAGGGGTATAATGCCATGCAAGCAATTTTTTATCGCCGGAATAATAACAAACAATAACAATACATGTACCTACAAACTGGTGCAAGAATCTTGAAAATCGGAGCACAAATAATAAAGTTATAAATTGTCAAACGTAATCAAAAATTTTGGGTGGCGGAATTTTCTGCCGGTGAGTGTATATTTACATTACTTGCTTTTTTGTGATAGTTTCTGTAGTTAAAAAAACTTATTGTTGATAACTAACGAATAATACTTTTTATTCACAATCATTATAGTAACGAGTACAATGCCGTTTTTTATTACAAAAGTCTTATTTTGAATCATTACTCTCTTCTCCATTTTTTTACATTTGATTTTGATACGAAACAGTGGAGCTTTACGTTTGATAGTCTATAATTTGTACGTTTTCGCAAAAATAATCAATTTTATGGTTTGTTCAGATTTTCAGTACTATAGTTTTTAGTAAAACTAGAGCGCCACATTATAATATGCTATGTAACTTTTTTGGATTTGGTAATCGTTTGGATTCTATATGGCAGTTCAGCTTTACGTTAACTTGGAGCGCCACATTGTATCTTGTATATCTTTTTTTTATGCACAACAAATTACACGATTTGGCAAAAGTGCAGAACAAACCTAGCACTAACTTGGGGTTTATTCAGATTTTCTCTAATCGTTTGAATACTATATGGGCAGTTCAGCTTTACGTAAACTTGGAGCGCCACATTGTATCTTGTATATCTTTTTTGTTTATGCAGAACAAATTACACGATTTGGCAAAAGTGCAGAACAAACCTAGCACTAACTTGTGGTTTATTCAGATTTTCTCTAATCGTTTGGATTCTATATGGGCAGTTCAGCTTTACGTAAACTCAGAGCGCCACATTATATCTTGTATATCTTTTTTGTTTATGCAGAACAAATTACACGATTTGGCAAAAGTGCAGAACAAACCTAGCACTAACTTGTGGTTTATTCAGATTTTCTCTAATCGTTTGGATTCTATATGGGCAGTTCAGCTTTACGTAAACTTGGAGCGCCACATTGAATCTTATATATCTTTTTTGTTTATGAAGAACAAATTACACGATTTGGCAAAATTGCAGAACAAACCTAGCACTAACTTGTGGTTTATTCAGATTTTCTCTAATCGTTTGAATTCTATATGGGCAGTTCAGCTTTACGTAAACTTGGAGCGCCACATTGTATCTTGTATATCTTTTTTGTTTATGCAGAACAAATTACACGATTTGGCAAAAGTGCAGAACAAACTTAGCACTAACTTGTGGTTTATTCAGATTTTCTCTAATCGTTTGGATTCTATATGGGCAGTTCACCTTTACGTAAACTTGGAGCGCCACATTGTATCTTGTATATCTTTTTTGTTTATGCAGAACAAATTACACGATTTGGCAAAAGTGCAGAACAAACTTAGCACTAACTTGTGGTTTATTCAGATTTTCTCTAATCGTTTGGATTCTCTATGGGCAATACAGCTTTACGTAAACTTGGAGCGCCACATTGTATATTGAATAACTCTTTTATTTTTTTAGAACAAACTTCAAAATTACAGAACAGACTAGAACGAACCTAGCACTAACTTGTGGTTTATTCAGATTTTCTCTAATCGTTTGGATTCTATATGGGCAGTTCAGCTTTACGTAAACTTGGAGCGCCACATTTTATCTTGTATATCTTTTTTGTTTATGCAGGACAAATTACACGATTTGGCAAAAGTGCAGAACAAACCTAGCACTATCTTGTGGTTTATTCAGATTTTCTCTAATCGTTTGGATTCTATATGGGCAATACAGCTTTACGTAAACTTGGAGCGCCACATTGTATATTGAATAACTCTTTTATTTTTTTAGAACAAACTTCAAAATTACAGAACAAACTAGAACAAACCTAGCACTAACTGCTACAGTTATGAAAAGATATATTGGGAACTGGGGCAATACAGGTTTACAGACATCGCAAAGAGTACATACAGATTAAAAAAAGAAACTCCAACATAGATAATAGAGAAAGATTGAGGTTTTGATAAACGAAGTCCATAAACTATTTATATCTCTGTACTAACAAGTACTCGGTGCAACCAGTTTTGCAAGAGCAGATAGTTTATTTTAATAAAATATCTGATATAAAGAAGATCTGTTGATCAGATCGGCACTAACGGTTCTTAGCTTAATTTCCAACTTAAATCAATTACGTTTATCTCTTTTTTGGTGGTTCTGTAACTTCAGTTTTTCATTCATTTAATAGCATGTTTACTAAAAAAATAAAACCTAGTTTATTTGAGATTTTCTGATTTCCATAGACCAATACTATTTTTAGAAACCATCGAATGGGATAATTTGTTTTTTCATACTTTAAATTATTACTATGTTTAATAAAAAACTATGTATTATTATATTATTCATAAATATGTATGTTTTGTGATTAAGATTACTTCAAATATTATTAAAAAGGTTGAAAAAAAATTGTTTAAACAAATTTGATGGTGTATGTAACAAGTAATTTATTTAAATAATGCATACTCGTACTGTACGCAAAAAATACATACAAATTAAAAAAAGAAACGTCGAAATTCATAGGCGAGAACAAGAGATACAGCTAACATTTCCTTCCCCCTTCTCATCGATCTCCCAAGTTTCGAGGCCGGCCGATTTTAAGGGTCACATTTTGAAGCTTTGTGGACGATTTGTTTGAAAGTATATATTTTTTATATTCAGTACATTAAAACTCTGAAGTATGTTCTTTCCAACGTGACTGATTTGATTTCGTAATTTTTAGAAATAAAGCTGCCCTGAATTAAAAAATGGGGGGCGGCAACTTCGTCCCTAAGTGTCCTAGGACAATTTTTTCTTTTTTAAATTTGTATAAAAATTCAGTCTTTCTAAATGTGAAAACATAATTTTTCTACGGGTAATGGTTAAAAAGTTATTCTAATTGTTTATAAGCAAAAAATCGGCATGTTCTTGCAAAATAATTTTGAGATACTTAGAATTATTTTTTGTCATTCTTTTTTAATTAGGTTATTAGTATAAATCTTCTTCTTATATAAACTATCCAAAGTATTACTGCAACTTCACCACTTTCTGACTTATAGTGTTACAAAAAAAATTAATTTGGGATAAACAAATTAAATAACTTTTAAACTATTTGACCAATTGTTATGAAATTTAGTGTATAATTTAAGCACCAGAAGTCCCAGCATTCTGTGTAATAATAAGATTTTAAATTTATTTTTACATAAGTTATAAATTTTTATAAAAACTCAAAATTTATGAATTATTTTGCAATTTTCTAAGCAACCAATAAGGATAGACATATTCAGCGGGAGCCATATTGAAGTTTTTTATATGGTTTATGAGTTTCCTACTTCCAAATTTGTTTAAAATGCTGAGCCATTTGGCAATAAACGAAGAAAGCGAAAATTTAGTGTTTTTTGATCTTCAATTGTTTATAACTATGTATATGATCAAAATCGGCTGCAGGAAACATATAGGTGATTATTATAGATGTCCACACTACTCAAAAAATTTGGTTTCGGCCTGGAGGGATTGTGTCACCAACATGCTATTTTTTACTTATTTCTCTGAACTATTTGATAACTTCAAAACACTGTAGCTTTTTTATGTGTAAATTTGTACTAAGGTAAATTAGATTCAATTGAACTATTTTTGGTCCCAGAACATGTGATTTAATTTATGACCTGCCTTTTTGTTACACCCTGTAGGGTATGAATTATGTATTTACGATAACGTTGACAACTTCCTTGTCTTCTAATTGATTTCCACGTGTATAACCTCTCAGTAATATCTGACCCGGCGAAATTCTCTATCCAAAATCAAATCCCTAATTTGTGCTTAGATCCTGCGTTAGTTCCACCTCCGTATTCAAGTTGTGGTCTTCAATTTGCATATACCGCCACTGCCATTAATTAAAGGTAACTGATGAAGGATATCGTCAATGAGGGATATCACCTTTAATGCTAAACGATACACCCAAAACTAACCGTTTTAGGTTGCATGGTATTTGGCTTCAGCCTGGTTTTAACATGATTATGAATTATTATTTCAGCTTAATTATATTATAATATTGGGTTGCTGTATTTAGGGATGTAAGAAGATTTATATTTAACGGGGGTCACACAAGAACGTAAATTTATTACTATACCAAAATATGGTATAATACTTGGTATCAATAATTGATATGTATCAATAATGGTAATAAGGTATGGTATCAATAATTGATAAATTTACAACTATGTATTCTTTAATATTAAAGATTAATATTCTAAAAAGACAGGTTATTTTGGTGAGATTTTATACCACCTAGGTGATAAAAAATTACGCGTGCATGTGATTGAAAAGCGCTGTAGGTATATACTTTTAAAAAAATGTTAAAAAAGTGTGATTCGTGTATTTTACCTCCGTGCAAAGTTAAATTGATGCAACAATGTTAAGAAAATTGTACATATCTCGAGTATTTGGCAAAACGCATATTTGAAATTTACTAGATCTTTGACACCTAACGGAAACGAATGGATGCTAGATATGGACGAATTCGATTTTAATTGGTTTGAGGGAAATTGTTTGCCGCAATCAGTTTATGATGCAATGGTTCATCAGAGAACCAAAGATAATTTCGGAAATATACAGCTGACGGTAGGGGAGCAAAGTATGCTAAATTTGCAGTCACTCGAGCGTTATGGGGACCTATTGGGTTTGTTATTATTAGGTCCTAAAACCAAAAAAAGTTAGGTAAAATTTTCCATTCCAGTGGGGACTTTTCACTTTTTAATTTAATTTTCCATTTCAAACAATGTTTTTTCCGATTATAGCGCCATCTATCCATAATTCGAAAAAAGTCTTGAATAAAAGTTGCTTATTTTTACGTAAATAATCCAAATCTGCAATAAAAATTTAAGGGTTCCATTTAAGATTTTATAGTAACCCCCACTCCACTTCCGTGAGGGGTCGTGTTTGGTACCATTCGATAGATTTTTCAAAAACATTTTGAAAGTATATTTTGCAGTTTTTCGATTTGATGTTCATTTTGCGAAATATCACGGGGTTTGTATTTAAAATTTTAAATTTACTCCTCACCCCTCTCCGTGGATTGTCATGTTTAGTACCATTCGATAGATCTTTAAAAAATGTTGAAGACGTATTTTTTTGTTTTCCGATCTGTCGTTCATTTCGCGAAATATTCGCTTTTTTTTTGTGAAAGTTTTTGATCCGCCCATTTCCTTACGTCCCGCTCAAATTTTCAGATTTTTGAAATACACACTCTTTTGCATGCATTTAACTTCCTTATCTTAATCTGACAAATTAGAGTATTTTTAAGAATAGATTTTTTTTTCGGGCCCCCCTTAACAAACTTCCCTGTGTTAACAGCCAATATATGGTAGATGTATATCTGCAGGGTAACAGGCTTCTCCCCATATGATAATCTGACGCGCTCGAGTAACTGCAAAAATCCCCACTTGGGCTCCCCTACCATTATATTAAAAGTTGGAAGGTAAGCTGATGTGTTTTTTATAACTGCAACCTTCTTTTTCTTAATTAATTTAGTCTTCTTCTTGATGTGCTCTTTCATTTTAAGAAAATAGCGATGATCACGACCGATTTTATTCTATCTGCAGCGATTCTGAAGAGTTCTATTGTTGTTTTTACACCCCCTTTTTTTTAAATTTTTTACTAGATTATGTGTCGGCTTTCCGGTTTTGTTTTTTATTCAACTTTTCCTTGTACAATCAATCCCAGCAAGTCACAATGCACATTTCTCAGTATGTAACCAAAGTAGCTAATTTTTTTTCTTCACAGCATTTTTTCCTATTCATCTTTTTTTAGGGCAGTCAATAGGTTATTTGGCTCCGAATTCCATCCTACTACATCGATTTACTTGATATTTTTACAATAAGTAGAGAATAGTTCAAGAAAAAAAGTCTACCCTATGTCGATGTGCGATTTTACCTTAGGGGTGGTTCCAACCCCTTCTCGGTGTTGTAAAATTTTTTGGTTGAAGTAAACATGGAAGTGGCTAGATAACTTAATTCAAAGCATAAACGGTTTAATATTTTTTTTTGAAAACTCAATAATTTTTTAGTTATTCGTGGTTGAAAATTGGCCGTTTTCATTGAAAAATGACACATTTTCGGGTGGTTTTTTGCGAATACCTTAAAATTTACGAATCTAACGGAAAAAAACTATACAAAACATTTTTGTAGCTTATAAAAAACTTTCTTTCCTTCATATATCTTCTAGCTTTATTACAAGAAGAGATATGGTAGGTGAGAAGAGTTTGTTTTTTTTTGGTGCATGCTGAAATCGGTGTATTCAACTTGAAATAAAAGAGAAATGGTGGATTTTAGTTGTGTAATGCTACCAATACCTTTTGTAGTGATTGAAAAGACCTTTAGAATGAGCCACATTAAATGTCGATTACATTCAAAGTAAGCGAGATATGCTGCAAAAAAATTGATGACTAATGGAATTAAAAAAATGTGAAGTACATTTAACCCCTCATCCATCAGAATTTAAATCCATCGTTTTCCTTCTACAATAATTTTTATTATAGTGTTATTTCTATGTTCAAAAAGTTGGACGGGTTTAGAATGGATAGTTTTTGAAAAAAATAAGATCAAATTATAGAGCGCATTTTTAAATTTACTTAAGAATCTTCCTTTTTCTCCATGTAACTCGAAAATGGTAACAGATACGAAAAAAAGGTACCAAACAAAAATGTAGGATTTTGTTGAGTAAAAATTTTGTTTTGTGTTTTATTTTTGTATCTCTCTTATCATTTTCAAGTTACATGTAGAAAAAGAAGATTTTTAAGGAAATCTAAAAATGCGCTCTTTAAATTGATCTTATTTTTTTTTTCAAAAACCGTTCATTTTGAACTCGTCCAAATTTTTGAACCCGTTGATAATACTATAATAAAAGGTATTGTAGAAATAAAACGATGCATTAAAGTTCTGGTGGATAAAAGGTTAAATATACTTCTCATTTTTTCTTAAAGTACAGTAATTATCAATTTTTGCAGAATATCCCGCTTAGTTTGAATGCAGTATACCTTTATAATTGCTCATTTTAAAGATCTTTTTAAGCACTACAAAAAGTGTTGGTAACATTATACATTTAAATCGACCATTTGTCTGTTATTTCAAGTTGAATACAATAATTTAAGCATGCACAAAAAAAAACAAACTAATTTCACCTACCATATCTCTTTTTATATTATAACTAGAAGATTTATGAAGGAAATAGTCTCTTTGGTTTCTTATAAGCTACAAAAATGTTATATATAGTTTTTTTAGTTAGATGCATAGTTTTTAAGATATTTGCAAAAAACCGTTCGAAAAGATGTTATGTTTCAATTGAAAATGGCCAATTTTCAACCACGAATGACTCAAAAAATATTGAGTTTTCAAAAAAAAATTAGAGAACAGGTTTTGCTTAAAATTAAATTCTCTAGCCACTTCCGTGGTTATTTTAACCAAGAAATTTTCTACCCCCTAGAAGGGGTGGGAACCACCCCAAGACAAAAGCACATATCGGCATAGGGTAGACTTTTAATTAGGAGATAATTAGAGGCGTTTCCCAAAATTTTATTAAAGTCAATGCAGTAGGATATAATTTGGAGGTAAGATCCTATTTTTGCCCCCATTGACTGGCGTATTTAATGTTTCCGTGTTATTTACGTGGTGCGTCTACGATATTTTTTATATAGTTCCATAATACCACACTTTAAACATGAAAAGTCTTTTTTCAGTTGCGTCTGTGATCGTCTAAGCTTCAACTCCATATAAAAGAAATTTTAAACAGAATTAATTATCACTAATATTTCGGATTAACTAGTTTACTTTTTAAAGACAAAAACTTCCTTATTTTTTGTTATAAAAGTTTTTCTCAATTTCTCGTAAATACTTATACCTACGCTCTAACCATAGTTACCTTTGTAGGTCTGGATTCCGCGTATGAAAAAAGTTGATTAAGAGCAAGCTGAAAATTTGTTAATAGCTTAAGGGTGTCTAGTCGGACAAACTTTGATATATGGGAACACTGGAACGGAGGAAGTTTTAATTGTGGAACAGGTTAAAAATTTGGAACGGTCAAACCACGAAAACGGCACATGTATTTTGTCCGATAGAACAGACATAAACTCTCCGGACAGAGATTAAACTCTCATGCAAAAATCAGACTGCTATTTATCACCAAATGGGCGTTTTAATGAGTGGAACATGTAAAATATGTCAAATTACAGGAATTATGACAGATGATTAATAGCAGTCTGATTTTTTCATGAGAGTTTAATCTCTATTCGTAGAGTTTAAGTCTGTTCTGTCGGACAAAATAAATGTGCTGTTTTCGTGGTCTGACCGTTCCAAATTTTTAAACTGTTCCACGATTAAAACTGCCCCTGTTACAGTGTTCCCATATATCACAATTTATCCGACTAGACACCCTTAAGCTATTAACAAATTTTCAGCTTGCTATTAATCAACTTTTTTTTTCATACGCGGGATCCAGACCTATTAGTCTTTGCCAGCCATGTATTTACAATTTAAAACAAAATTCACAAGTCAATCAAAAAATTGTCTCTTAATTCAATACCTTCAAAATAGATTATATGTTAATTTTTTTGGGAAGATCTGTTATTATTTTTAGTATTCAAGATGTTCCTCTATAGTATGGTATAGTTAGACCCAAACCCAGACATCCAAAGTGAAAGTTATCCTCCAACACCGAATTGTTCTACATGGTCCACATAATGTTCAGAAATAAGTCACACCATTTTGAGCGTCGGGTTTGGGGGGAGAGGGGGGAGAAATTAAAAAATTCGTAGTGTTTTAGGTTTTTCGTCAATATTTCTAAAACTAAGCGGTTTAGCATGAACAACCCTCTACACAAAATTGTTCTACATTAAATTTGAAATAAAAAAGGTGCTATTCATAACCCTTCTAAAATGAACAGTTCCAAAGTTACGGAGGTAGTATAGTATAATTGGTCCAAAAAAAGGCCTAACCCAGACATCCAAAGTAAAAGTTTTCCTTCAACACCAAATTGTTCTATATGGTCCACATATTGTTCAGTAAAAAGTTACACTATTTTGAGCGTCCGGTGTGGGGGGGGGGGGATGGGGGAGAATTCGGTAAATTAGTAGTTTTTTTAGATTTTCGTCAATATTTCTAAAACTATGCTTTAGCGTAAGGAATATTCTATAGAAAAATGTTCTACATAACATTTAAAACAAAAAAGGTTCTATACATAATTGTTATAAAATCAACGGTTCCAGAGTTACGGAGGGTGAAAAGTGGAGGTTTTCGATACTTTTTATATTTACCGAATTCTCCCCCCTCTCCCCCCCAAACCCGACGCTCAAAATGGTGTGACTTTTTTCTGGACATTGTGTGGACCATATAGAACAATTTGGTGTTGAAGGATAACTTTCACTTTGGATGTCTGGGTTATGCCATTTTTGGATCAACTATACTATACTGCCGTGCTAGGCCCAAAGGCGGTAACTAACATTTGACAAAATGGTGGCAAAGTCGATTTCAAAATTGAGTGTTAAAATTTTGGCCCGTTAGGGATTTATGGACTAGCTAATAGTTTTTATGCATGGATATATGCCCCAGTTTATTAAGGGAACCATTAGTTATATTTTAAAACAAAGTTTTATATAAAAAGAGGTAGATACCGCTAAAACGTTTTATCAAAACTTACTATAAAACTAAGCCTATTAGCGGTATGTGGTTTACAGTTGTGATTGATATGAAATAAAAAGCTTTTCTGTGTATTACAGTTTATTAAATTGAAAGAATTAAAGTAGTATTAAATGTTATTATTTTGTTGAGCCACAATATGACAACAACAAATTGACAATATTTAGTTGTAGTTATATCTGTTTTCTTTCAAGAGTCAATAAAAACATATTGGTTCATTAATATTAATGTTCAATTTGTGGTTCAATATAGACAATTTAATAGATAACCAAACAACATACCTTGTGTCTGGTACATATAAAAAACTTATTTAGTATTACAATGGTTTTACCTCATAATTAACATTTTTTAAAAATTCTTTTATAGTGCGTCTAATAATTTGGGCAGAACTGTACTTCGAAAAATACTACGAAAAAACAGAATCCCTTCAGATTGTTATAGATGTTTAAACATCTGGTGATGTTAAGCGTTTTAAAGAATTCTTCAACTCAACTGTGAATGTGATTGTAAACCATACTTTTGCTTTGTCAGCTATTTTTATTTTGTTCCTTGGCGACAAAGGTTTGCTATTTTACGACAGGCCTGAGTTATTATAGAAGTATAATATTTTTATTATGGCCGACACCTACCGTAATATTATTATGCATTGTTATATTATTGGGTATTTTACAATATTATATTCGGGAAAATACCATTACTTACAGTAATTAGGGCAAATTTTAACATTTTCTTAGTTGTATTGTACAAACTAGTTATATTATATGTTATGATTAAAATATGATGAGATTGTCTTTTAGACTGAAAAATACCTAATTATGGGATATATAAGATTTTTAAAATATGCAAACAAATGTTTGGATCATTATCCAGGTACCTGACGCATTCTTAGAAAATTTATAATGGAATAAAACTAGTATTTTTGTATAAAACTTAGGTAAAGGATTCTCATAAGATTAAGTAAAGATCTAGATTAAGATTTTCTAAAAAAACAAAATACCTATTTTAAGTCTCTTTTTCTAAAAATGTTTGAGGACAGCGTGTGGATATATTATTAAGTTTTTAAAACCCAAATAAAAAAGACATATTTTTTAAATCTGAAAATCTCTTACCGCCTAATTCAAGATATAAATCATCCACTTGGCGCAGACTCATATTGTTTAGGACAACATAATTTAGTTAATTCTTGAAATACTATAAACAAAAATGAAAATACATTTCAATAGATATAATAATCTCGAAAATTGTTTACCATCCTCGCTAATTATTTCTTTTACTAACACAACTCTTTTAACTAACACAATAATTTAACCTTGTAAAGTTAGGCCGAATTTACTTTGTAATACTAAGGCGATTTGGCGGTTTCTAAATGTAGGCGTAGCATTGTTGAAAGTAGATTAGCGGTAAGTGCAATATGCTAAGGTATATGGACGGCAACTGTAGCAGATACTGTCAAAACTCCATATTATTTAACATTTGCCGCCAAATGGCTTAGTATTTTAACTGAAAAGTGTAGATACCGCTAACAAAATTGCAATTTTATTTAAAATTTAATGCTTCTACAACCCCAAAGACTTTATAAATATACACTAAATACCCTATTCTACCTGAAAATACAAAAATCTCATTTTCGATAAAAAATCAGTTCCCGCCTTTGGGCTTAGCACGGCAGTATACTAGTATAACAGCCTTTTAATACTTTTAATTTTATGTCAATTCATCATCATCATCAACGGCGTTACAACACTTCTTGAGTCTTTGCCGCGTTTACTATTGCCTTCCATGTTTTTCGGTTATGTGCAACTCTCTACTTCCATCTTCTCCAGATCTTCTCTGACTGCATCTCTCTCTCTGCGCATCTCTCTCTGCATTTCTCATTTGTAAATTACCCAATATTTTTTATAACCTAACTTTTGGTAAGTTGTTCATTATTTTTTGTATAATATTCATATATTATTAAAATTATTACTTCTCCTATTGCACTGTAGAATTTCTGGAAAACGGAATAAGCGTTTCCGAAAGCTTTAGTATTCATAATAATAGTGTACTTAAGGACAGGCGCAAAATTATTTGCCAATGTGTTTTAAATAACATTCATTTTTTTAGAATCATTAGAAAGATTAGTATCTGATTAGTATTTTTGAAAAATTTAAACGCAGAATGAAAGATTGCATTATTGTCGAAAGTCCCTGAAACCTTCTATAATGTTTATTTTAATAAGTTACAGGGCGGGGTGAAAAAAAAAAGAAGAGATTTAGTGTGATTTTAAACTTAAATTTTAATTCTAATTGTAGTTATTTTAAAATAAGAAAATTTAGTGTGATTTTTAAGTATTTCATTTTGGGTTAAAATTTTTTTAAAACACTTATTAGTTTTTTCAGAATTAGAAAAAAGAAAATGAATGAATTTAATTTTGCGCACATTGGCGCGATATTTTGCGCCCACGCCCTTATAAAGCTCCAGTTTGACTTCAACACCCAAACAATTGGACGGCGTTATGCAGAAAGCTACCAACCCTCAATAGTGGCAAACTGAGAAAATCAAGTTTAAAATTTTTATTGATTTAAAAAATCTGTAGGATATGTTGCTACTACTTTGTAACTTTTTTTTGACTGTGAATAAATATTTTGGTATTTTCTACATGTTTAAATATTTTAATCGTAAATTAAAAAGAGAAATGGCAAATTTTTGTGGATTGGTAGGTTTCTGCATTTTGCAAAGTGGGAAATTAATACCAACAATATTAAATTAAAACAACAGTAAAGTAAGAAAAAATAATTTTTATTTACAGAAAAGTTAAGGATATGAATATTTAACGTATTAGTTTAATACATTTTAATATTAATCTGCTTCATCCACTTCAAAATCTAAATCCTCAACATCTTCAGTTACATTGGCACCCTGCAAATTTTGATAAAAAGTCAATGCATCAGTAGGAATACGGTGTATCATTTCCTTTAAATTTTGTAATTTCGCCTCAGCGATAGGTGTTCCGTTAGGCCACAGTGGTATTAAATCGCTAAAAATTTCTTCGTTAGCAGTTCTACCCCGAGAAGATTTTTTGATGAAATATTTTGATACGGTTGTGAAAAATCGTGTTGTATCATTAGCCGAAATGGGTCAGACTTTTCTATTTTGATTGACCTAATCTTCAACCAATTAATTTTTTCTATATCTTCGGTCACTTTGCGATTAGTAATTTTTTTCTCAATGTTTATTACGCCTAAAAAATCTTCGAAGTGCAGTTGGGTTACTACCAATTGTCTCTGCTTTCTACAAGAACGCATTACCTCGATATAGTCATTTGGGGTATATAATATTTGCTGTCGTTTAAGAGCCGACCCAATATCACTGGAATCAGTGTCGTTGGGCAAAAAATTATGACCAGAACAGAGATATTTTACGGTAATGCTTTCTAGGTTTGTGCGTATCCCATGCAAAATTGATTTAAGCATAAGTATTAACTTAATATTTCGATTTTGCCCACCACAAGAATCACACCAAAGCGTAAGAGGTTTTCTGGAGTTAATTTAGTTCTTGGGCGCCCCTTCCAGCTGAACCTTCTACCCAAACGTAGCAGTATCCTCCATTTTCTTTATAACTGTGTATTCCTGCATTATACACCCACAACTGACGCTTATAAAATACGATGCCTGTAGGTATTCTGGGAAGCGGTAGGGTTTTTTCCAAGTCAAAACTGAAACACTCTTGATCTGTTTGTTCAGTCGCTATCTTGAAATCACCTCTTCTCATTTTCTGTGCCTCCTCTGCAACTTGAAAATGCTTCGTATGTTCCTGCTTGAACTCTTTTTTTTTTCTTCATCCTGTTCATTATCTATTTTCATTTTAAAAGTATCGCAAACATTGCAGGTGTCTTTTTTTAATGGCTTTATTTTCAAATTAAATTTCGTGTAGAATATGTTCTTGTATGACATTAAGCTTACGGGATTGGTTTTTTCCTGCTTGTACATCTAGACAATCTAGACCACTACTAAAACACATTAAACAAGCCGGTAATCCAGTAAACCACACGCAAAACAATACATAAAATTATTAGGTTAGGTTATTATAACTGTAGAGTTGTAGAACCCAATATTTGCAGAAAGCTACCAACCCACTTGGATGCAAGTGGCGCTTTATTAAAATGCTACCAAGTGGGTTGGTAGGTTTCTGCAAATTAGAATATCAGATAAATTTAATATGTGGCTTAGCATTTTTATAGTTTTATAGGTTATATATTAATCTAGAGGTGGTAGGTTTTTACAGAATGGAGAACTCGTATTTTGTTGTCCAAATATGCATCCAACCCAATATTTGATATATTGAGGGTTGGTAGCTTTCTGCATAACGCCGTCCAATTATTAGTGACATTTATATTTCCAAAAAAGTCAACTAAGTGGCTTCTTTATTTTCTATATCAATATAATAATATTATGTATATATATTTATACACAATTGGTAATATTGAATCAAATAATGAGAGGCAATAATTGGTAATACTTTCATTTGTAAATGAATAATTTAACTGTTAATTACACCAACTAACGAACCGTTGTCCCACCCTATCCATAAATTTGAAACATGACACCTGCTTCGGCCCCACATTGTTTTAATGTTTTTAATAATGGGAGAGATAAACCGCTGATATTAAAAAATTTCGTACACATTTTCATTTTTTAAATCTCTATATCATTGTCACTTTGAAAAATGCTTTTAATACAATGGCTTTTTATCCCCCATTAAAACCATGACCAAACAGGTTTATTACCGGGGTAATTACGCTGTTTGCAGGAAAGCAGCCAGCGCAGTTTATTCCGTAACGAAGTTGTTTTGAAAATGACTGAGCTTGAATTAACGCGATATTCAAAAACCAGAAGCAAACGAATTGTCCCAATATAGGGGAATCAATGGAGTTTTAACTTACGGAAAAAATTACTGTAATGTTATAAACGTCACATCTTCCCTATTTTATTTTTAAATAATTATTTTATTTTCTTTTTTTTTTAATATTTCATTAATAATAATCTTCTCTATCTGTTTTACCTGTTTCCTCGTTTAAAACTTGTTTACTGCCCTGCTATAGGCGACACTTTTTACATTTTAACATCTAATGTAATCTTATGTTCTATGTTCGTTACTTCATGGTTAGTTCGTTGTCATTTCAAATTTCGATGACATGACAGAAACAAACCCCGTAATTTGGAATTATTTATGGACGTGGCAAAATAATACTGTATAGTCCAAGAGCTAAGAGCGGATTTTGCTTGTAATAAGTAATATGGAAAAACTCTACGGGGCATTACGGGGATATGTTAAATTAGTTCTGAACATGACTTTCCCCGACGGGCGGAAACCAGAGTGGGGGACGAGGGTAGTTATAAGGGGTCAAAGTCGCAGTTTTTATTATTTTTTTTGTGACGCGCATGATCGAGATAGTGCACTAAATTTGGGATAAAATAGATCATGATAAATAAGCAAATTCTTCAGGCGGTAACGCTGAGGGGGGACAAAGAGTTGAGGGCAAGAATGAATATAAACATTATAATGGGTTTTTGTGACGCTAGTGATCGAGATAATGCACCAAAATTTGGGAATAAGTAGATCATCATTATACTAAGAAAAATCTCCAAAGGGAAAGCTGCGTGGGGGACAAAGGAATAGGGCAGGGGTAAATATAAAAATTATAAGAGGTTTTTGCTACATTCGTGATGGAGAGAGTGCACTTAAAATTGGGAATAAGTAGATCATGCATGTTGCGGACATATTCTCGACGACGAACATCACCCAAAAAATTTTCATATTGACCACTGCCCGCCACCCCTTTGTCCCCTAACGCAGCACTATGCCCCTGGAGATTTTGCTTAGTTACGTAATGATCTACTTATTCCTACATTTTGGTGCACTCGATCACTAACGGCACAAAAGCCCGGTATAATTTTTATATTCACCTGTGTCCCTACCCCTTTGTCCCCCACACAGCGCTCCGCCCCGGAAATTTTGCTTAGTTGCGTCATGATCTACTTATTCCCCAATGTTGGTGCACTATCTCAATCACTAAGGTAACAAAAGCACCTTAAAATTTTTACATTTACCCCTGTCCCCGACCTTCTGTTGCGCAAGCATCGTTCCGCCCCTAGAGATTTTGCTAAGTTACGTCATGACCTACTTATTCCCAAATTTTGGTGCACTATCTCGATCAAAAACGTCACAAAAAACCCTTTCAAGGTAAATTGCTTAGTTACGTCATGATCTACTTAATTCCAAATTTTTTTGCACTCGATCATGCGCGTCACAAAAAAATAATAAAAACTGCGACTTTGACCCCTTATAACTACCCTCGTCCCCCACTTACTCTGGTTTCCGCCTCTGGGGATTTTACTTAGTTATGTTATGGTTTACTTATTCTCAAATTTTGGTGCACTATCTCGATCACAAACTTCACAAAAAACCCTTATAATTTTTATATTCACCCCTGCCCCCGACCTTCTGTTGCGCAAGCATCGTTCCGCCCCTAGAGATTTTGCTAAGTTACGTCATGACCTACTTATTCCCAAATTTTGGTGCACTATCTCGATCAAAAACGTCACAAAAAACCCTTTTAAGGTAAATTGCTTAGTTACGTCATGATCTACTTAATTCCAAATTTTTTTTCACTATCTCGATCATGCGCGTCACAAAAAAATAATAAAAACTGCGACTTTGACCCCTTATAACTACCCTCGTCCCCCACTTACTCTGGTTTCCGCCTCTGGGGATTTTACTTAGTTATGTTATGGTTTACTTATTCCCAAATTTTGGTGCACTATCTCGATCACAAACTTCACAAAAAACCCTTATAATTTTTATATTCACCCCTGCCCCCGGTCCTTTTTTGGCTACGCAGCGTTCCGCCCCAGGAGATTTTATTTAGTTACGTCATGACCTGCTTATTCTTAAATTCTTGTGCACTATCCCGATCATGAGCGTCACAAAAAAATATTAAAACCCGCGACTTTGACCCCTTATACCTACCCTCCTCCCCCACTCTGGTTTCCGCTAGTTGGGGAAAACATGTACACAACTAGTTCAACCTATCCTTGTATAGTTTGTCCATATTACATATCACGAGCACAATCCGTTTCTATCCCTCCGACTATTATAAAACGAGATTTAATTTAAATAATGCCCCATTTTATTAAATTTCATCATACCATTATCTTTTAGGTAAGTGTTCATGTTATTGTCCGATACATTCATAGTTTTTATAACGATTTTTTTTTATTATCTAACCTCCATCTCCAAAGGCAAATGTTCAGATTTTTTAAATTTTTAATATTTTCTTTTAATCTACACCCCCATCGAACAAGGTTGTTACTCATTTTTAGCGATTTTACAGAAGAGCAAAAAACGAAAACATGAATTTTTAAAAATTTGTAGGGAAATGATTAGACCCTTTTACACTAATGCGATATGGTGTTTATAACATAATAAGGGATTACTGTAAAATGTATGTTTTGTAATTTTATTAGCTATTGAAAATCTTGAGTTTTATTGAGATACAACCTTGAGCTTAAACATGACTAATCGTAGAAAAGGTTGTAACTCGCCTAACAACCATTTTACACTCTCCATGTTAATTAATTTTCTCGTTTTACTATTAAAAGATTGTATCTTTTGAGTTATTGGCAATACAGATATGAGAAAATTTGTTTTTATGGCATATTTATACATAATATCAACTCACACTTTTCACAATTTTATTTGGAAATTTTAAATTTTACAGTAATAATAATATTCTAACACCATGAAAAAAACATGCTATAAAATATCTTAAATTTTTCGAATTTTTATTGCATATCTGTAAATATTTAATTTTAGACCATTTTACTTTATTACTTTATTTTTTTATTTACTATTAATATCTACTTCAAAATTAACATGTCTGTCCTTAAATAGGATAAAATTAAGAATTTGCTTCTGATTTATTTCAGTTACGGATTAAGGTTTGCCTGATGCTTTGGCTCGTTGTATCATGGTTATCCATTGATCTGGAGTATATACGACTTACTTCTTTTTTTCGTATTTCTATAACGGCTTGCATTGAATCACCCTCGTTGTGTGATTGTGCTATTTCAAAAAATACATGTAGACAAGGCAAAAACGGCGGGTTCGTTGGAAAAAATATTCCCATGAAATTTTTTTGCATAATCACATTCCTGAGACACACCAGAATAAGGTACAAGAAGTCGCCCCCGCGAAAAGTCGTCCAATTTTTTTTAACAATTTTTTTAATCAAATTGCAAAAATGAATGTTTTCAGCACAGACAAATTTTTTTTAGATTTTTCGGACAATTCCGGACAAAAAAGGTCTCTTGTAATTTTTCTCTAAAGTTGATCATGTTCGAGTTATAAGCAATTTAAAATTTGAAAAACGCGAACATGGCCATTTAAGACTTAATAACTCGGTTAAAAATTATTATGAAATTCAGAAAATGACTGAATCAAATTTAAAGTTTCCGCTACATGATCCTGAAGAAAATTGTGTCATTAATTTATTACTAAGCTGTTATTTTTATTTATTAATAATGAGCGGTAAGATCGTATTGACGCGGCTGCAAATGCGAGTGCGAGTGAGATACGCCCTTGGACTGCCTGAATGACATCTCTTTCGAACTCATCGAGGACGGCCGCCTAAAACGTGCATGGCGCTCATTATTATTACTTAAAAATAACAACTTAGTAATCAAATAATGACAAAAATTTCTTCAGGATATTGTAGAAGGGCTTCAAAATTTGATTTAGTCACTTTCTGACTTTCATAGTAATAAATTTAACCGAGTTATTAAACCTTGAAAATCGCCATTTTTCGTTTTTTTAAATTATAAAATGCTTTTAACTCGAAAACGATCAACTTTAAAAAAATATAAGAGAACTTTTTTATCCAGAAAGGTCCAAAAAACGTAAAAAAATTTGTCCAAGCCGAAAATATTGATTCTTGCAATTTAATTAAAAAACTAAAAAAAAATTGGACCAGTTTTCGCGTGGGCGACTTCTTGAATCTTATTCTGGAATATCTCACGAATGTGATTATGCAAAAAAATTTCATGGGAATATTTTCTCCAAAGAACCCTCCGTTTTCACCTTGTCTAATGTGTAACGATAACATTAAACTTTTTCAATGCATAGAAGTACGCAGCAAAAATGATTCCATATTAATTTATTTTTCCCATTGCAAAACGGAAAAAAAGTCTGTTAATCTTTTTTATTTTTATTTCGATAAAATGACTTATGAGATACACAATATGTTTGACTACTTTATAAACTAAACATACGTGCAACAAAGTTGTAACTCATTTAAAAACCTTGTTAATCGTTTAGTGTAAAGAAAGTAAATATTTAACATAGGGAGTATCCAGTGTTACTGCCCTTTTCACGCTAAAATGGCGCACTTAAGTTCAAATACAACTTTCTTCAATGAAGTATTATTAAGAATTAAATTATGTCGTTTATATTGACGTGTGCGAAATTTTCTGCTGAATTCGCCTGTGTTGAAATATGAAAATAGATCTAATTGGATTACAACCTTGTTAGATGGGGGTGTCGTAATATGCATGTAGAAATGAAATAATTTAATTATTAATAATTAATAATAATTCCATTTAATTTACTCTTTACCATCTGCTAGTTTCTTGAATACGTTTTGAAGAGTTGCAAGGTAATTTTTCTTCTTAATGTCACTCTAATACACAGCTTATGTTCTAGTTTTTGGGAAATAAATTAGACCATCCCTCCTTTCGGGAGGAATCCTGAACCTTTCATTGTCGGCGATGCAACAAGATACATCTCTACTAAGCAGCAATAACCACCATCTGCAGTTGGCCCACTAGGACCTTGTTGGCCATCAACATCGGAGCTTAGTTCAACAGCTATACCATTAAACATCAAGAAGGTCTACCGTTAAATACCACAAGCCATACATAAGTATAATCCAAAATTGTTAGCTTTCCGCAAGATTTTGAACATATGTCATTGAATTTAATAAATCATATTTTATTATATTTTTATTGAAGAATAAACATGATTAATTACTATATTGTTTTGTTTGCTTCCAATCCAGATATTCATCATTTATTTTTTTTTTGATTAGGAAAAGACGAACACACACCTTGGGAATCTGAGCTAGGCCAGGGTAAACGATAACTATCATAGTTGCTTGAAGTATTATTTTCAATGATATTTCAATTATCTGTGGTAGTACAGGGCCCCCGTAAGGGCTACTGACGCCTGTGTGCAAAAATGATTTTGGCGCCCCAAGCCATTTTGGATCATGTTTTTTAAATTTATTTTATTGAAGGTAGTTAGGTAGGTGCTTGAAATAAAGCAAAAAACTGAACTTTAGAAATAAAATATCAAAATGAAACAACCATAATAAAATCATAACAAAGTAAATTCAAATAAATTAGGTTTCACACAATTTTGAAGCATTTACTTAGCTAATGGGGTAGAGACACGTGGTTTATATAATACTAGAAAATAACCCAAAACCAAAAATAGACCAGTAAGGATCTGTTTTAAGGTGGATGTGAGAGGTGGCATTCAGATTTTTGCGGATAAAGTTAGGTGATAACTTCGTTAATAATAATTGACTTATGCTCCTTGTAAAATATGCCCGGAACATTATTAAAAAAAATAAAATATTTAAAAATTTCAAAAAATTTCGTTTTTTTTTCTACTTTTTTGCTTATAACCTAAAAACTATTCATTTTAGAACAAATTCCCCTAGGAATAAAACAAAGATAATTAAATTTTCTATCAAATACGATTGGTTAAAAATGTCTTAATTTATCACCCTTTCTTCAAAATAGCAATAAATATAAAATAAGGGGGCAAAACAAGCCCGTCTTTATTCAATTATTTTCCATCACCTAAGTTACACTTGGAACCTTCCTGATTCGCATAGAAAATTTTTGGAATGTGCTAAAACCGTACACCAAATTTCACTAAAATTGACTTACTAGATTTTGCATAATAATTTTCCAATCTAAACTTTTTTAAAAAAATTAAAAATTTTTAAAATCTTGCACAACAAAAACTAGAACATACAAAGATTTGTCAATCTTTTACATATAAAGAAGTACTCCACCTATCTAATGCACTTTACAGAATTGAAATCGGATTATTTAAGCAGCCTCAGCAATGTTTTAAAATTATAAACAATTTTTTGGCTTATAAACAAATTAGTGCTGTGACCAGGAGAGGGTGCTACGGGCTCCTTTATTTAGATGGACTTACCTAAGTTTTTTTATGTATTTTGACCCGTAGAACACGAATTTTTGGGTAACAGTTGATCCGGATGTCGATAAGATTTTTATAAACAAAGAACATGAGGAATTACATAAAATCGATTTTTCGCAAAATAAAAACATTTTTTTATATTTCTTGTGTAATACTAAGCAAAAAATGTTCTTACAAGTTTTTTCGTAGGATGCATAGTTTTCGAGATAAACGCGGTGGAACTTTCAAAAAATCGAGAAATTGCAATTTTTGAACGCGAATAAAGTTTGATTAAAAAATAAAATAGCAATTCTGCTAACAGCATTTGAAAGTTTAAGTCAAATTATACCGGTTTTAATTATTTGCATTGCTAAAAATTAATTTTTTTTATTATTAAACAAAGCTATTTTTTTATAAGCCAAAAAATTGTTTATAAATTTAAAACATTGCTGGGGCCTCTTAAATAATCCGATTTTAATTATGTAAAGTGTTTTAGAAAAGCAGAGCACCTCTTTATATGTAAAAAAATTAGCCAACTTCTAAATGGTCTACTTTTTGTTCAGAAAGATTTTAAAAAATTTGAACTTTTTTAAAAACATTTATATTGGAAATTTATTATGCAAAATATATTAGGTCGACTTTAATCAAATTTGGTACACGATTTAAGTAAGTTACAAAAAATTTCCTAAGCGAATTACTAAGGTTCTAAGTGCCACCAAAGTGGTTAAAAAATATTGAATAACAACAGATTTATTTTGCCCCCTTATTTTGTATTTATTGCTATATTGCAGAAAAGGTAATATCTTAAGACATTTTTGCCAGTCGTGTATCATACAAAATTCAATTATCTTTATTTTATTTCTCTACGACTTTGTTCCAAAACGAATCGTTTTAAAGTTATAAGCAAAGAAAGCAAAAAAAAATTGATATTTTTCGAAATTTTTAAATATTTTAATTTTTTTATTAATGTTTCGGGCATATTTGAGAAGGAGCATAATAAGTCAATTATTATTACTGAAGGTGTCACCTAACTTTATCTGCAAAAATCCGAATGCCACCTCTCACATCCAAAAATAGACGTTTTTTCGCAGATCCTTACTGGTTTAAAATGTCTACATACATAAATATAAGTACATACTACATGCTACTGATACTTAAATATTTTAAAAAATATGCAGATACTTCTGATAAAACATACCTACGTAACTTCGTTATAAAATCAACAGTGATAGCCAGGTACAATAGAAAAATAAAAAATAGCTGTTTATTGTTGTAGCGATATTTTCCGAGATTTTGCTGTTGCAAAGTCATTAATTACATCACTAAAATTTATACCATCAAAAATTTCTTGTCCAATAATTGCTAATATTGCTAGCCCAGACATTCTTTCTTGAAGCATTGTCGATATTATATAATTATTAACTTTGAAAAAGATCGCTCGCCAGAAGCTACAGATCCAGGCAATGCCAAAATAATTATTCTTAGTGAAATGCTTATGTTTGGAAGGGTGGAGGTTAAATTTTGTTTTCAAATATATATTGTAAAATACTTAAGAAGTCAGTATCATCAGGTAATGAAACCAAATTATTGCTTTAATTTCATTAAAGAAATCGTTGGAGTCTATATCCTTATTATCAATTTTACACAAAAAAAAGTTATTCTTAATAAAATGCTCTGCATCGTATTAAGACGCAACCATCAGATATCAAATGTTATAAATTTTAGACGAGGTAGGTAATATGTCAAAAAATATAAATTTCGCTAAAGAGTAAAATACCTTTTTATTTCAGAATATCAAAAACTGTTATTAAGAAAAGTTGTTTCTAATTAAAAAATATGTTACAATATTCAATTACATCCTTATAATTGAAATATTGTGAACTATAAACGTACTTAACTCTTAAGCAAAATTCATATTTTTTGATATACCTCGTAATAAATTAAAAAAAATTGATACCCTGATGGTATCGCAGATTTTAGACGAAGAGCATTTTATGAATAATAACTTTTTTTTCGTAGAATTGATAATGAAATAGTTATCATACTTATTATAGAATGATGTTGGGCATCCGTAATTCGAGAAAAATTTGCAGATTTTTTTTTAATTAGAAGGATATAATTGCATGTTAGATCATAGTTTTTTTAATAAAAATTTTTGATATTCTGAAATAAAAAGGTACGTTGCTCTTGAACGAAATTCATATTTTTGACATACCTCGTATAAAATTGATAGAATTTGATATCTGATGGTTGAGTTTTAGATTTTAGACCACGCATAGCATTTTATGAAGATTAACTTTTTTTGTAAAATTTATAATAAAAAACTTTTCCATATGATTCCTAGTTACGCAGATATACTGTATAAGAGCTCAATTTTTTTTTGAATTTCTCAAATTGAAATGTCAGATTTGGTATCAGCATAATCAAAAAGGAAATAGAAACATTTTTGATCAAAGTAAAATGATGATTTCAACGATATTTTCAAAATCATGTATACAAAACAATTGTTTTAAACAATTTTTAAACAACTTATAAACAATTGATAAACAATTAACTTCCAAATATGTGAGGAAAATTTTTACGTTAACATATATACCAGGTGTCCACTTATATTTTCCCCCATTTTAACTGCCTATAACTTCTCAATGACCCAAGAAAGAAATAATATATGGTTTTCGCTGAAATGTTTTATTTTAGTAAAAGTTTTGTTTGAATAGATTTAATTTTTTATATCGCTTTCAATTAAGAAAAAAAAAATGGGGAATTTTTGAAAAATTCGCTGTTGACTTTTTTTTGTAATGGAACACCCAGTATACTTTTTTGTAAATTGAAAGAATATTAATTCACCTATCCAGCGATATAGAGCTTTTTAAAATCGGTTGTCAAATGATTGAGTAATTAGTTTTTAAAATATGAGAGATGCATGAATTATAAACACTATCCTATAAATAAAGGGTCGATGTTGACAGAATAAAGTACGAAACACTTACCATTTTATAAAAGATCAAACCCATGAAATTGCAGTCAACAGGACTTGGTATTCAGCAGTTAATTTTTTAGAAAAAAACGTTGTAAACAAAATATACGACACAACATTTGATAAAATACAAATTACTTAAAACGTAGAAATTAATAGGATTACAGTAATAATACCTCGTTCGGCCACCCTGAGTTAAGTGAAACCTGCAGATATTTTTCAAATATTGTCGACTCGTTATTTGATAGGCGATTTGATTTACAAATCTTGTTGACTTGTCATTTTAGCCCAACACAATCCGAGGCAATAGAATTACCGCCCACACCCTTGCTCATCCAATGTATGTTTGGAGTTTTTGTACGAAATCAGCATATCAGCACATAGCTACAATTTATTTTGTATTAGGTATAACTACAGTTTGGTCTACGGTCAAGGAAGTGGGTGTTTGTTATTTTTATAGTGAGATTTTTTATTTTATACGTATCTAACAAGAATTGAAAGACTAATAATGCCATCCAAACAAAAGTAAAACTGAACTATGTATTTAATTTCTCAACTTTTGTTTTAAAATTAATTTTTGGTTTTTGTTTTCTTTTTCAATTTTTTTATCTTGGGTTTTCGCGCCCCTAAAGGATGGCGCCCGTGTGCATTGCACACTTTGCACATGTGGTAGCGGGGGCCCTGTGTGGTAGTGTGTCGCTACAAAATCATACAAGCTAATACTTTTTATAATTTGACTAAGGAATTTATAATTAACAACATATCAAAAAGTTTTACTTCAAACGAAGGGGCTTAATGTTTATTAAACAAATCAACTGCCAAATTAGTTGTTTTCTAAAGTACCTAATAAAATATAAATTTTAGAAAAAAATTAACCTGATCAACGATAGGCACGACTTACAAACGATAGCTATATTCATCGACTTCCAGAAATCCTACGATGGAATAAAGTGGAAGAAATTAAAAGAATTAGAGGAATAAAAGAACCAGAGGGCTTGGTAGTTGGCAGAAAGTTACGCAACATGCACCATCTTACTTTGGAGAGTACTGAAAACAGAGTCGAAATAAACAATCAGCTATCAGACAAATTAAAAACAAGACTAAAACAAAATGTATGGAAAAGACAGATGGTCAGTTCAGAAATGGGGAAAAGTGTAAAGTAGAAGAGGAAGAAGGAACAATATACGAATTCGAAATGATAGAAAGATTTACATACTTAGGAGCAAACCGAACAAAAAAATACAAGCTAGAATATTGGCAGGCAATAGAAGTGTTCAAGCGCTTAATGGAATGTTGAAAAGCAAATATTTATCAAGAAAGGCAAAAATACAGTTGTAGAAAACAACTATACAACCAATAGCAACATACGGCAGTGAAACATGGACAATGCCAAAAAGTAAAAAAAAATTACTGGAGACCTGAGAAAGGAAAATCCTAAGGAGTATATATATGAAGGAATAATAATGGACGGTTCAAATGATGAGTTCAAGAATTATATATCATCAACCTAATATTATTGAAGTAAAAAGGGCACAGATACTTAGATAGCGAGGTCACCTAGAAAGGATGCTGAACACAAGGACTCCAACAGTGTACTTGTGTACTAAACTGCACTATAGCCTTAAAAAAGAGAAAATAAGGTGGAAAAATAGATGGAAGCAAGAGGTCAAGAGATGAAAAGATATGGAAGGAATGATGCTTAGAGGTCAAAAAATAAAAATAAACAGAAAGGAATTGATAAAAATCACATATAAAGCCAAAGAAGATTGCGGTACATAAAAATAAGTAAAAATGAAGAAATAACAAACTTTTCAAACCATGGACCCCTAACGAATTTGGTGCTATTGTATAAACGGTGTATCATTAAGAATGTCCAATCTCTGAGTTGTAGATCCTAGAACTCAAAATATTAAGATTTAACCCAAATCACTTTAATAAAATATGGCTCCTTACCGAGTTTTATTTAGAGATTTAAAAAATTTTTACACAGTACTTTAAAACTATTTGACGTATCCTTATCATGCTTGGCAGAAAGTGTGGCTACTATACTCCCTATTAAATTGTGATAAATAAAAGTTTCTAGCTACTACCAGAGGCGTACAACAGGGGATAGTGAATGGTTGACCCTTCCCAAATTCTACGCCACTGGGGAATTACTGTACCTTTCATAACTATACTTATATAATTCTACATACCTTCTCCATAACTTTAAAGAATGCACTATTCTCAGAGCCCCCTTAACCGGGCGTGCAACGCGTGCGGTGCACGCGGGCGTAACCCCAAAGGGGCGCCAAACCGAAGGTTTGGTAGATAAGAAATATTTATTTTAAATGAGATAATCATTTTTATATACAATTTTAATTATTTCATGAACAGCTGGAGAACTCTCAAAAATCAAATATTGTGTTATGAGGTACTGAGAAATAATTATTCCCGTTGTTGAAAAGTACAATTAATGTACGATAAAAAGTTCTTTCTAAAAAGCTTTGCGTGGTCTAAAATCTAATATGCAACCATCAAATCCTATCAAATTTTTTCAATTTTATATGAGATATATGTAAAAAAATGAGTTTCGATCAAAAGTAAAGTGCCTTTCCAGATCACAATATATTTCAATTATAAGGATGTAATTGCATATAGAAATATAGTTTTTAATGCTGAACCATTTATCATAATAACTTTTCAATATTGTGAAAACTAAACGTACTTTGCTCTTGACCGAAATTCATATTTTTTGATATACCTCGTATAAGATTCATAAAATTTTATATTTGATAGTTGCATTCTGAGTTCTAGACAATGCAGAACTTTTTATGAAGAATAACTTTTTCTCGTAAAATTAATAATAAAACAGTTTCCCATATGGTTCCTAGTTATGTAGACACCCTGTATAAAATTTGTTTGAAAACTTTGGAATGACAAAATATTATTGTTATTTACTTAAATGTATATTTTAAATTTAATATGCAAGGTGCTTCATTAATGTTGCAACAAATTTAAAGGGAAAGGCACAAAATGTCGCCTGTCAAAATTTTCAATGTGTTTTAAATGTATTCATTGTTTTCGAATACTGAGAAAACTAATAGTATTTTTTAAAAAATTAAACGCAAAATGAAAGATAACGTTATTGCCGAGGGCGACAGTCCCTTAAAATAAAAAAAAAAGTTTCTTTTGAATTAAATATTTGGAATTATTAAAAATCACATTAAATTTTCTCTTTTATTTTCACCCCTGTAACTTATTAAAATAAACATTATAGAAGTTTTCAGGGACTTTCGGCCTTAGTAATAATTTCATTCTGGGTTTAATTTTTTTAAAAATATATATTAGTTTTATACAGGGTGAGTGGGGAGGAACGTACCAAACTTTAAGACTGTATAATATACGTCCAAATAACCAAAAATAACTCATTTATTGTTGTTATTCGATTTTCATTTGTTTCCGAGATACGGGGTGTTTGGTGTTAAAATTTTTCTTACAAACTGACGATTTATTTATTGCTCTAAAACCGGTTGAGGTGTGCAAATGAAATTTGGTGAGTTTTAAGACATAGTTATTGCACATGTTTTGACATACAATTAAGAATTTTATATTCACCATTGGCGCGCCTACGGGAATAGTCTGAAATTTTTTAAAGATAAAAATGGTACGCCACTGAAATATTTCAAATTAAAAATCTTTCTTGAATTCCTCGTTCAATTTGTGACAAAAAATCTATCTTTCCTTTTTTTCATGCGACGCTTCGTTTTCATGCAAAAAATAAAACATCTTAACGCTTGCAAAGTTTTCGACGAAGTTTATGAATGTGTAGGAACCTATTTCGAATACTTTGTAAGCGTTAAGATATTTTATTTTTTGCTTGCAAACGAAGTGTCGTATGAACAAACATAAAGATAGATTGTTTGTCAGAAATTGAACAGGGAATTCAAAAATAATTTTTAATTTGAAATATCTCAGTGGCGTACCATTTTTTTTTGTTTCAAAAATTTTAGACTATTACCCGTACGCGTGCCAATGGTGAATATAAAATTCTTAATTGTGTGTCAAAACATGTATACCAACTATGTCTTAAAACCCACCAAATTTAATTTGCACACCTCAACCGGTTTTAGAGCAATAAATAAATCGTCAGTTTGTAAGAAGAATTTTAACACCCCGTATCTCGGAAACAAATGAAAATCGAATAAGAACATATGAATTATTTTTGATTATTTTTACGTATATTAAACAATCTTAAAGTTTGGTGCGTTCCTCCCCACTTACCCTGTATAGTATATTTAAAGGGCGCTAAAATATGTCCCTCACGCGGGCGCCAATCAGCCTTGCGGGGGCCCTGCTACCCTATTCTTTTGGACACCCTGTATATGTATGTGATATAAATTTCCTAAGATAAACGTAAAATATATATAAATAAAAATGATATCAGTCTTACTTGATGACAGTAACAGTAGATTACAAGTTCCTTGTTCTCAGCTCAGCTTTGTTCATATATTTATTGTACTTGTACCACAAATACATTACCGCAGATTCGGCTTTTCCTAAACTCCCTCCTTTGTATATTTTAACATCGTAGTCTAACCTTAGTGGAAACCCAACTAATGTTGGTTCAATATTATAAATTCAAGAGATGTTATGTAGTGTTTAAGTTCCCATTTAGCACATAACTACTGATATTTACCACGTCGCATTGCAGTTTATTCGTTTCCACATTTCAGTCCGCAACTTCTAAAAGGAACTTGTTTTTTATGTTATACAATACTAAATTTTATACTTTTAATTACAGTCCAGCAATCGAAAATTTCCACGTCGCAATTTATAACATTATATTTATAATATAATAGTCTGGGCTGATTAATTATCGGAGAATAGGCCATTTTTGGGAAAAGTTATTTACCAGCAATTTTATTGCTGGAATCGAATCTTATGATTGTATATATTAATAATATAGATATGCAAAGTCCGCAGATAGTGTGCTACTTTTTTTATAAACAAAATGGCGCCCGAAAATCGTGTTTTTTTTTCAATTTTTGCTCTATAACTCCAAAGATTTCAACTTTAGTCCAAAAACACTCAAATAAAAATTCACCGCAATTGAATTCTGCATAGAGACGTGTTTTTTCCGATTTGCTTCGACGAAAACTTTCCCCGGAAAAAGCGGGTTTTTCCAATAAAATTTTAATTTTCAACTAAACTTTTAGATAAGTAGTTGTTAACCAATAATTAAATAACTTGGTAACGTAAAAGCTCTTTCTGCATGTATTATAATTCCAGAAGCCGATGGAAATTGAATGAACAATTTAGCAACAATTGAAATGTTAATTAAAAATTTACGGTCACTATAATAACGACAATAATTATGATACATAAGAGTAACTATGATTTTTTCATAAAAAGATACTATACCTATCTAATGTACTTTACAGAATTGAAATTGGACTATTTAAGCCACCTCAGGAATATTTTAAAATTATAAACAATTTTTTGGTTTAAAACAAATAGAATATCTCGTGAAATATTAAACTAAATTAAATTATAAAAACGGTATTCGAAAGACAGCGGCAGGACACTTCTTTTAAAAGAAAAAAACGTTTAATTATGATGAGTGTTTCCTGAGATACATCCGGTTAAAGTTGACCGAAATTTACGGCAAAGATATAAACAATAGCATCATAATTTTCAAACCATCACCTTTTTATTTTTGTCCTCTTTTTCCACACCAATTTTCATATCTTTAAAATCCTCATAGCATATATTATTATAATAAAAACTATCGATAATACGTGTGAAAATTGTCAAAAATAGCAAAATTCCAATCAAAAATTAGGTTGGAGAAAATGTAACCCTCAAAGTTCAAAATCGGTATACGTTAAAAAAAATGAATTTTCTCGGCTTCCCATGGAGCAATTTCCTTCATTCTTTTCTTGTTCCCAAGTAACTCGAGTAGAGCCATCGAACTAACGCATTAATAAATGTCAAACTTGCTTTTGTTTTGTTATAATAAATTAATTTATTTATTATAACACAATATTTTAATTTGTTTAAATAAAAAATTGTTTAAATAATTATACAGCTTTCAAATGAGAATATTTAGGTTTTTAACTTTAAAAGGTACACTTGTAATAAGTTTATCTAAAAAAAAGCCTACAACTGGAAAAAATATATAATTTTCTGTTTTTATAAGTAAATTAATCTATTATAACAAAACAAAAGCAAGTTTGACATTTAATAATGCGTTAGTTCGATGGTTCTACTCGAGTTATTAGGGACCAAAAAAAATTGAAGGAAATTGCTCCATGGGAAGCCGAGAAAATGAATTTTGTTAACGTATACCGATTTTGAACTTAGAGGGTTGCATTTTCTCCAACCAAATTTTTGATTGTAATTTTGCTATTTTTGGCAATTTTCACACGTATTATCGATAGTTTTTATTATAATAATATATGTTATGAGAATTTTAAAGATATGAAAATTGGTGTGGAGAAAGAGGACAAAAAGAAAAAGGTGATGGTTTGAAAACTATGATCCTATTCTTTACATCTTTGCCGTAAATTCCGATCAAATTTGACTGGTTGTATCTCAGGAACCACACATCATAATTAAACGTTTTTTCTTTTAGAAGAAGCGTCCTGCCGCTATATTTCGAATACCGTTTTCATAATTTAATTTAGTTTAACATTTCCCGAGATATTATATTTGTTTTAAACCAAAAAATTGTTTATAATTTTAAAATATTCCTGAGGCCGCTTAAATAGACCAATTTCAATTATGTACAGTACATTAGATAGGCATAGTATCTTTTTATGAAAAAATCATAGTTATTCTTATGCATCATAATTATTGCCGTTATTATAATGACCGTAAATTTTTAATTGACGTTTTAATTGTTGCTAAACTGTTCATTAAATTTCCATAGACTTCTGGAATTATAATATATACTGAAAGTGCTTTTACGTTACCAAGTTATTTAATTATTGATTAACAGCTACTTATCTAAAAGCTTAGCTGAAAATTAAAGATTTTGTTGGAAAAACCTGCTTTGCCGGGGAAAGTTTTCGTCGAAGTAAATCGGAAAAACACGTCTCTATGCAGAATTTAATTTCGGTGAATTTTTATTTGAGTGTTTTGGGTCTAAAGTTAAAATATTTGGAGTTAGAGAGCAAAAATTGAAAAAAAAACACGATTTTCGGGCGCCATTTTGTTTATAAAAAGTAGCACACTATCTGCGGACTTTGCATATCTATATTATTAATACACACAATAATAAGATTCGATTCCAGCTATAAAATTGCTGGTAAATAACCTTTCCTTGTATTTTGCTAATTAGCCCAGAGTATAAGAATACCTATATCCATTTACTTGACAACATGAGAATAAGTAGAGGATAGCTTTAGGGTAGGATAGGATTAAAATGTATATGATGCCTAAAGGCGCTTTTACCATATGGGTAGTTGCCGGCCCATCTCGGGGGTGAAAATTTTTTATTATGTTTTGACCACAATTCTAAACAAACATTACTCTATACCTTTTTTGATAAAATTAATAGTTTTTGATTTTCGCTATCGAAAGATTTTTATTGAAAAAATCAATTTTTTTTTAAACTGTTTTCTGCTTAGGTATAACTCAAAAATTATTCGTTTTTTAAAACAAATCTAGAAAATTCTCTAGCTAAAAAATTGAGTAACTTTTGATGAAAATAATGTCAGTCCCTTTTTTTTCAGCGAGAAAATGAGCGGAAACAACTCCCTACTTAGCACCCAATTAAAACTAGTCGTTGACCTTGTTCAGTTTTCTTCATTTATGTATTATTAATAGTTTCCATAAGTTTGACCGGCTTAGAATGATTAGTTAAAAAATGGAGTTAAAAGCGAATAACGAGTTAGTTTAGCAAAAAATTTCCCGTTCTTTAAAACAGAAATATTGGCATCACAGATAAGAAAAAAACGTTTATATAAAATATTTTAGCCTTTTTCTTCCCAAGAAAATAGTTTGAGAACATTGTTTGTGATGACTGAAGCTGCCTGAAAATTACCGGCTTATTTCCTTACTCAGTTGCTATTATAAATTACTAGAACGACTCTAAATATAACCGAATCTGTAACAACATTGAAGACGCTGTACCAATTAAGCAAGCTAGATTTAGAAGAAGGCGAAGCTGCTGTGACCAAGTGCTTTCCTTAACTACATTTTTCGAAGCTGGCTTTGAAAGACATGAAAAATCTGCCATAACATTTATAGATCTCACGACTACCTATGACACTGTGTGGAAAGAGGGCCATATTTATAAGTTGATTTAAATCATTTCTCTCTCTCTCTCTCTCCCTCGGAACATCACTCCTAGTGGGGTATTGGCCGTATATGCGTTTCTTGGACGATGGTGTTAGACGGCTGGTGGCCAGCTCAGAGAATCTTCTTGTATTTATTCTCTGGTTAATTTGCGCACCAGTTCCTTCCATTTTCCTCTGTTTCTTGCTTTGTTTTTCACTTCCTTGCAACTTAAACCGATTCTGCTGTGTTCTCTGGTTACTGTTTTCTTCCAGGTATCCGAAGAAAAGAGTGGTCGTCCCCTCTTCCTTGTCCCCTCAGGTTGATATTTGAGTGCTTGTCTTGAGATATTACTAGCATCTTTCCTTAACGTATGGCCGATCCACTTCCATTTCTTCTGTCTAATTGTTGTTATTATACTGTTTTATTTCGTTCGTTTCCATAGTTCTTAATTCGTTATTTTATTAGGCCAGTAAATTTTTAGGACCTTTCTTAAGGACCTATTTACCAAAGTCTGTAGCCTTTTTGTCGTGCTTTCGTCGTGCTTCCAAGTTTCTGCTCCGTAGAGTTATAGGCTTTTTACACAAGTATTGAATATACTGATTTTTGTTGACTCTGTTATTTCACTTTTTTGCCAGATTTTATTTAACGCATTGAAGGCGAATTGTGCCTTTGCTATTCTTTCTTGTATGTCTTTCATGCATCCTCCTTTTCTTTGCATGATTGATCCCAAGTAAGTGACTTTCTCTACTTCTTCAATTTCTTTGTCTTTTATTTTTATTTTATTAATTTGCGGGTTATCATTTTTTAAGATTCTTGTCTTCTCTGCATTTATCCGGAGACCAATCATGTCAGAGTACTGTGTTAGCTCATCGACTTTAGTTTGCATGTAAGTTCTGTCTTCTGTTAACAGGCAGACGTCGTCAGCAAATTCAAGATCTTCAAACTGATTAAAGAGGTTCCGTCTAATGACTTTCCGGTTATCTGTGACTTTCCTCAAATTCCAGTCTACCAAGATAAGGAGCAAAGCAGAAGATAGGATAAAACCTTGTTTAACACCGCTTTTAATATCTATTTCTTCTGTGATCACTCCCTCGTGTTCTAGTCTAGCTTTATGCCATCATAAAACAGTTTGACCAGGTTAATAATTTTTGTTGGTAGTCCATACTGTCTTAAAATTTTCCACATTTGTTCCCTATTGACTCGGTCGAAAGCCTTTTCAAAGTCGATAAAACTTACATTTATATTTTTGAAGAAAGTGAAAAAAGTATATTAAAGTATGTAAATATATTTAATTTCCTTAGCTAAGCGCTTTCGACATATTTGTCATCATCAGAGCTAATGCTACAATAAAAAGTTAAACTAATGAGTAAAAAGATGTCTAAATACAAAGTTTTTTAACTTACGTCAAAGTATATAAAAACGAGTCGGTCTTGACGGTCCAGTTAGCTGGGGCTCAGTCGATCGACAAGTTTAGTGGATTTGAGATTTGCGGTCGCTGGTTCGAGCCTCAGCTAGGTCATGAAATTTATAAAAAGGCCAACGCCGTAGTATAAAACTCAATAGAGTCTACGGCTTGGTCTGGAATAAACTGGCGTCTGATCGGCCTATGGAGGAGCGGTACGGGAAGGGATAAGGGCTTCCGGCTTGGTGATACTCCTCCATAGATCCCTACCGAAGGGCGTTGACGCCTAAGAACGGTGTATACGTACATATAAAAACGTACCGGCTACTTCGGGTTGTAGGTGTTTGCATATTAAGAACATTGGTCTGTTGTGCAACTCCGGATGATGACAGCAGACCAATGTTCTTAATATGCTATCACCTACAACCGGAAGTAGAAGGTACTTTTTTATATACTTTGACGTAAGTTAAAAAACTTTGTATTTAGACATCTTTTTACTCATTAGTTTAACTTTTTATTGTAGCATTAGCTCTGATGATGACACATATGTCGAAAGCGTTTTGCTATGCTAAATATATTTACACACTTTAATATACTTTTTTCACTTTCTTCATTCATTCAAGTGCGTACAAAACTTATCAGACTTTCAACTATTTATGTTTTTCTGCCAGTCATTAGCTTGTTCTAGGATGATTCTTGAAGTGCATGTGTGATCTATATAGTGGAGCGTTTGGCACGAAGGCCTGCTTGGTTACCTCTCAGTTTCTTGTCCAATTCTTCTTTCATTATTTCGAGCAGAATTTTTGTTAGCACCTTGGATGTGGCGCTTAATAGAGTTATTGCACGCCAATTTTTACAGTTACTCATATCTCCCTTCTTTGGTATTTTGATTATCAGTCCCTCTTTCCATTCTTGTGGCAGTTCTTCGTTGGTCCATATTTTATTTAGAAGTTTATGTAGCATATCTATGCTTGTTCGGTGTCTGCTTTTATCAGGTCGATAGGCACATTATCAATCTGTTCCTGCGGATTTGCCATTCTTTAATAATTTAAGGGCGTTGGCAATTTCATCTCTGTAATTGTTATATTGTTAACCTTTACTTCTTATATTTTAGTTTGATCATCCAATTCTTGGGTTCGATGATGTTTGGCACATATTTCTTCGAAGTATTTTCTCCATCTTTAAGTTATTTATTTCTCAGATTTGATTAATTTTCCTTGTTTAGATTTGCCATTCTTTAACAATTTAAGGGCGTTGGCAATTTCATCTCTGTAATTGTTACATTGTTAACCTTTACTTCTTATATTTCAGTTTGATCATCCAATTCTTGGGTTCGATGATGTTTGGCACATATTTCTTCGAAGTATTTTCTCCATCTTTAAGTTATTTATTTCTCAGATTTGATTAATTTTCCTTGTTTATCTTTTATTTCTCTTACATTTTTTACTCGTTTATCTGTTAGGCTTCGTTTAGTCGTGTATTGTGTTCGTAGATCATTATGTTGTGCTGCTTTCTCGGCTGATTTTAGCATGTCGTTTATATAGCCAACAACAAAGCAAAAGTAAGGATCCAAAATGAACTGTTCGATTAATGAAAGTATAACACAAGGGGATGCGCTGTCAACAACACTTTTTAACCTTGCGTTGGAACAAGTAATCAGGAAAACTCTTATAGACGGGGATGGTAAATACAATATTTACAAAACTTAATCAGTTCGTTGCCTACGCAGATGATATAGACGTAATCAGCTGGACATTATAGGACCTAGAAAAAATTTATACATATTTTAAAGAAGCGGCACAGACAATGGGTCTAGAAGTTAATGTCTCAAAGAAAAAGTTCATGAAAACAACTCGAAAAAACGTACAACCGAAAGGCAAAATATCCCTGAGCGGGCAAATATTTGAAAGAGGAGACCGTTTCAAATATTTAGGATCAACTATTACAGAAGGAAATCAAAACAGTGATGAGGTTACAGCAAGAATTTCACTTGGAAACAAATGCTTCTACAGCCTACAGAATATCATAAAGTCAAAATCAATATATTAATTCAAAAGTAAAAATATACACAAAAATTATGAGACCTGTAGTAATGTATGCATCAGAAACATGGACTTTGACTAGTTAACAAGAAGAACAACTTCTTAGATGGGAAAGAAAATTTTTAAGGAAAATATATGGACCTATACAGGAGAATGGAGAGTGGCGTATAAGAATGAACCACTAAATAAATAGTGTTTAACAGGCCGACTCTCATAAAAGACGTACGAAGTAAACGACTGAGTTGAGAAAAGAATTAAACGGGAAGAGACCGAGAGGTAGGCCTAGAAAGAGATGTATTGACGGTATTAACCAGGGTTTGAAAAACCTAGGAATACGAGAATGAGAAGAACAAGCAAAGGAAAGAAAAATCTGGTCAACTATAGTCAAGCAAGCAAAACACACATAACGCTGAAAAGACCTCCTCAAAAAAGAAACAAGAAAGTAATATTTTAGATAAATATCGTTTAGAACATTTGAGGAGTTATGCGTGTGGCTGGCCTCCACACCATGTAAATCTTTAGAGCCTAGAAATCCCAACAGGCGACCATGACTCTCCATGGGCTCTCAGCGGTAACCGATGATGATGATGATATTAATTTTTAATAACTGAATCAAAAAATTCTTAAATACCGCCTGGTCTTTATATAAATAACACATTAAATGTAAATACATTTTTTTTAAATGAAGTAAAAGAAAACCGTATTCACAATCATTTAATTACAATGACGACCGGTTTCGATCTCTACAATATTCAGATCATCTTCAGGTCAGCGTTACAAGTGATTAAATGATGCCGTTGCAAGAGTATGTTGAATGCCATTCAACATTTGAAAAAAAAATTTTATTAAAAATATATTTGATTAAATTATTTAAGGCTTAATTTAACGTAATTATTAAAGCCTTTCTAGAGCCTTTCTCTTACCTTTTCATGTATGTTATTTTTGGGAATTGTCTCAATTTCAATGTACTTCTCGTTATTTATCCCTTTCAAAGGTTTTTCTTAATCCAATCGAAAAGGCGTAGTCCTTCCGTCGAGCGTAGTGACCTTATGCACTTGTTCGGCATAGTGTATATGAGAGAATCAGTATAATTTTAAAAAGTTTAGGCACTTTTCAGTATTTATAATTACAAGATTATTTATGTTATTTATTAGTTTGAATAGGAATAATCAAACAAGCCGCACATAAAAAGTTTGTGAGTTACAGACAGAGTAATTTTTAAATTTATTCACGCTCATGTCTGCATAATCGTGTTAAACCAGTTTATAAAATGCAGAGGGAAGATCTTTTTTTTCTGTAGTGGTTCACCAGCTTCTTGTTGGATTTCTGCTGGCACATTTGGTCTGAATCTCTTCAGCCTTTCCTAGAGATTAAATTGAATTCTACTACTAAATTGACTTTTTCTAGTCAAATGTTCTAATACAAGCTTCTGAGACACTTGTTTCAAAAACATTCGTCTCTTAAAATATTTAAAACCGTTTCCAAAGTATGTACACTATTTGGGAGTTAATTCCACTGATATTAAGCATAGAGGAGAACACTATCGTTGGCCAGCGTTTTACAATTTGACAAGAGCAGAAATCTTTAAACCATACTTTGCAGGGTTTGGTTGTAGGTATATTATCTTTTTGGGGTGTCTTCATCTTTGATATCGACCGCCAAAAATTGGTTTATCGAGTTTAAAATTGTCATGAAGCAAATGATATAGACAAATTATCATGGAAGCTACCCACGCCTAAAATTTGGGCACGGTATTTAAACAAGAAGAGTTTTAACGTGTTTGCTCATCGGTTTTGCACAAAAATTCACAATTGCCTATTGGCCGACTGTGAAATAAAAGTTCGCGAGATACTTCAGACAACAGGTGTCAGAGAAGATTTCGTGAGTCATATCCTGCATAAAATTTTATACATAAGAAAGCTATCGTCTCGATGGGTGCTACATTTTCGTACCCATTCCAACAAACGCCACTATGTGACACAAGCGGATACCTATACATTCTCAGCCATCGTCCCGGCACAGGAGCGCGTGCGCGAAATCTATGTATATTTGTAATTTTAATAATTATGCTCGACAATGAATATCAAATTTCAAATTATTGGTTAAAATAAGAAATAATATTGTTTTTCTATTTTACTAGTCCATTATAATTAACGGTTTGCCAGAGTTGTAGCTAATATGATTCAGACTAGGTATTATTTATTTTTTGACGATACCATGAAAAATACAGTCTCTAATAATAATTATTCCTTGTAGTAGAGGATCCCATATAAGGTCGATTTAAGTAATTAGCATGTTAGCAATTACAAAAAACAAGGGTGGCCCTATCTAATCTTGTTCTCAACTATAATTAATTAATAATTAAAAAATCACATGTTTTTATGAATTTAAAAAAATTCGACCCGGCAGATATTATTTAAGATTTTTTGGATCATTCTAAGCAAAAAAGGTCTTTTGTAATTTTTCTCCAAAGTTGATCGTTTTCGAGTTATAAACAATTTAAAACTGAAAAAAGAAGGAAAGATGACAATTTTCAAGGCTCAAAATCACAAGTAAAAAATATCATTTTTGTATTCATAAAGAAAGAACATAAATTCAAGTTCAAGCCTTAATATATCAGTTCTTGATAAGTCTTTTGGACTTTCATTCTGAAACATTTTTTTTTAGTTGTTAATGCCCGTCTCCCCGTAAGAAACCTTCCTCATGAACAATTAAAAAAAATATGTTTTAGGATAAAACATGGCTAAAATTCTTATCCAGACCTGATAGAAAAAGGTTTGAACTTGAATTTAGGTACTCGATGATGATGATTACAAAAATGATACATATTTTTTATTTGTGTTGTTGAGCCTTGAAAATTGTCATCATTCGTTCTTTTTCAGTTTTAAATTGTTTATAACTCGAAAACGATCAACTTTAGAGAAAAATTATATCAGACCTTTTTTATTTAGAATGATCCAAAAAACCTAAAATAGTACCTGCCCGGGTCGAATTTTTTTTAATTCATAAAAAATGTCATTTTTTAATTATTAATTAATTATAGTTAGAACAAGATTAGATCGGGCAACCCTGCTTGTTTTTTGTAATTGCTAACATGCTACATTACATATCCAATAGTTTTTATCCATTAAACAGATCGGTGCAAATCGACCTTACATCGGATCCTCTACTCTTCTGCAAGGTATAATTTTATCGTCAGAAAAGTAGGTAAATAATACCTAGTCTGAATCATATTGGCTACAACTCTGACAACCCATTAATTATAATAGACTAGTAAAATAGAAAAACAATATTATTTCTTATTGTAACCAATAATTTGAAATTTGATAATCATTGTCGAGAATTATTAAAATTACAAATATACAGCGTGTCTACTTAAGTTGGAAACATACGGGAAACTTTTTTATTATTAATTTTACGAAAAAAAGTTATTCTTTATAAATTTTTACAATTTTTTTCAATATTATACGAGGTATGTAAAAAAATATGAATTTCAGTCAAGGGTAAAGTACTTTTATTTCTCTCAATATCGAAAATTCTTATGAAAAAAGGTTGTTTGGAATTAAAAACTAAGATCAAATATGCAATTACATGCTTCTAATTGAAAAAAAAAAAATTTCTCAAATTTATGGATACCTAACATCGTTTTTAATTATTACAAATAATAACTGGTTTACTATTAATTTTACGAAAAAAAGTTATTCTTCATTAAAAGTTTTGCATGGTCTAAAATCTAAGACACAACCATGATATATTAGCTTTTATTAATTTTATACGAGGTGTGTTAAAAAATATGAAATTCGCTCAAGGTTATCGTACGTTTATAGTTCACAATATTTCAATTAGAAGGATGTAATTGCATATTGAAACATAGTTTTTAATTTTAAATAACTTTTTTAATAACCGTTTTCAATATTGTGAAAAATAAAGGTACTTTACTCTTCAGTGAAATTCATATTATTTGACATACCTCGTATAAAATTAATAAAATGTGATATCTGATGGTTGAATCTTTGGTCTTAGGACATACAGAGCTTTTTATAAAGAATACCTTTTTTTCGTAAAAGTAATAATAAAAGAGTTATCGTATGTGTAATAAATAAAAAGGAAGTTAGTATCAATTTTGAGAAAAATTTGGGAAATACTTTTTTCCAATTAGAAGAATGTAATTGCATATTGATATTAGTTTTTATTTCTAAACAACTTTTCATAATAACAATTTTCGATATTGAGAGAAATAAAGGTACTTTACTCTTGAACGAAGTTCATACTTTTTTACATACCTCGTATAATATTGACAAAATTTGATATCTGATGATTGAATCTTAGGTTTTAGAGCATGCAGAACTTTTTATAAAGAATAACTTTTTTTCGTAAAATGAATAACAAAAAAGTTTCCCATATGTTTCCAACTTAAGTAGACACGCTGTACATAGTTTTCGCGCACGCGCTCCTGTGCCGGGACGATGGCTGAGAATATATAGGTATCCGCTTGTCTATGTGACTACTTCAGAGCAATGTTCAAGACTATTAAGTGTAATCTGAAGCAGTACCTACGTTGCTAAATCCACCAGTGCTCACAAGAAATCAAGAAAAAATATATACAGAGTGGGCCAAATAAAGGAGTCCACCTCGATGTTTGGCAGTATTTATTAGACTGTAAGGAAATGACGAAACAGGTACATACAAACACGTACATACCTCTGTCATTTGTCAACTCCCTCCCTTTCACATCCCCCACCCCTTATTTTAAAGTAGAGAATAGGGGATAGGGGTTGTATGTTAGCTCATTAGAAAGGTTATTAAATTCTCTATTCAGTGATTATTTCTCTATTCAAACATTAACATAATTATTTATACAGTGTGTCCAAGAAAAAAATTTTTAAATTAAAATAATTGACAAAAAAGAAGAATGTATGTAATTGATTTAATTCAAAATAGATTCTACTGCTGTCACAAAACAGAAAAAAATGTTTTTTGATAAAAATAAACAATGCTTTTTGCTTTTCAATGTTCAAGCTGCCACCCATCTGCCTCTTGGTAGGATGAATATTGAATTTAAGCAACAAACAATGATTATTTATCAAATAAACATTTTTGTTCGTTTTCTGTCAGCAGTAGGATGTATTTTAAGTTAAATAAATTACATTCTTCATTTTGTGTCAATTAATTTAATTTAAAATAATTTTTCTTGGACACGCTCTATAAATAATTATGCCAAATTTAATATTACTGAATAGAGAATTGAATAACCTTTCAAATGAGCTAGCATACGACCCCTATTCCCTATTTAAAAATAAGGGGTGGGGCATGTGGAAAGGAGAGATTGACAAATGACAGATATATGTACCGTAAAAATGTGTCCCCCTTTGATCAAAAGCCGACATGCTTCGTCATTTTCTTAAAATCTAATCTCTCTCTCTCTCTCTTGTCGTTTCCCCATTACTGAGGATCGTGATTTCTTCCAATATTCCTAACAATGTTTCTCCATTGGTCTCTATCTTCAGTTGCTCTAAGAGCTATGCAGAATGAGTTTCCAGCTGAATTCTTTATTTGGCCGGACCACCTAGTTGGTGATCGTCCTCTTGATCTTCTCCCCGGAACGTTTCCAGAGACGATTAATCTCTCCAAACTGTCGTCACCTCTTCGGACCACGTGACCACAGAATTGCAGAATTCGTTGAAGACATATTGTGGACAGCCTTTTTTTAATATTGAGTTGGTTTAGCATGAAAACGTTTGTCCTATGAGCTGTCCATGGTATGCACAGCATTCTTTTCCAGCACAACATCTCAAAGGCATCAATTTTTCGGCGCTCGCATGCGCGAAGAGTTCAAGTCTCTGCTCCGTATAGAAATATTGAGAATACAAGGGCATTCACCAGACTCATCTTGATATTTTGAGACATAGATCCACCTTTCCAAACTTTAGTTAGGCGACTCATCGCATTTTTTGCCATACCAATACGTATCCGAACTTCTGCTTCACAGTTACCATCGTTAGTTATATTAGACCCGAGATAGACAAAGGTGTTTACTATCTGGTATTCCTGTAACAAGTTAGTCAGTTGGACTATGTTCATTTCTTTTTGGACATTTCTATGTTCAAAAAGGTGGACGGGTTTAAAATGATTGGTTTTTGAAAAAAGAAAATATCAAATTATAGAGCGCATTTTTAAATTTCCTTAAAAATCTTCCTTTTTCTCCTTGTAACTTAAAAATAATAAGAGATGCAGTAATGAAAAATAAAAATTAAATTTTTATCTGAAAAAACCATACATTTTTGTGTGGTATCTTTTTCTCGTATCTCTTATCATTTTCGAGTTACATGGAGAAAAAAGATTTTTAAGAAAATTTAAAAATGAGCTGTATAATTTCATCTCCTTTTTTTTCAAAAACCATTCATTTGAAACCAGTCCAACTTTTTGAACATAGAAATAACGCTATAATAAAAAGTATTGTAGAAGGAAAACAATGTATTTAAATTCTAATGGAGGAGGGGTTAAATATACTTCTCATTTCTTATCTCGCTTATAATATCTATATTTCTTATCTCGCTTACATTAGTTTGAATATAATCGACATTTAGTATTGCTTATTTTAACACGTTGACGGACAGTGCGTGAAATGTATAAACAAGTGTTGTGACACTATATGTATTTTGCAAAGTAAAATAGGACAAAATGCAACGTCTATAGACGTTGTGTCACATTGCATCAATGCAAATTAGACGTCTATAGACGTTCTGTCCGTCAACGTGTTAAAGGCCTTTTTAGGCACTACAAAAGTTGTTAGTATCATTATAGACCTGAAATTGACCGTTTCTCTGTTATTTCAAGTTGAATGCACCGATTTGAGCATGCAACAAAAAAAAACTCTTCTAACCTACCATATCCCTCTTTGTATTTTAACTAGAAGATTTATAAAGGAACGAATATCTTTGTTTGTTTTATAACCTACAGAAGTATTTCAAATAGGTTTTTTGGTAGATGCATAGTTTCTAAGGTATTCGCAAAAATCAGTCCGAAAAGGTGTCATTTTTCAATGAAAAATGGCCAATTTTCAACCACGAATAACTCAAAAAGTATTGAGTTTTCAAAAAATAATAATTATAGAACAGTTTTTGCTTAAAATTAGGTTCTCTAGTCTCTTCCGTCGCTATTTTAACCAAAATATTTTTCACCCCCGAGAAGTGGTGGCAACCAACCCCAAGATAAAAGCGCACATCGGCATAAGGTAGAATTTGTTTATTGAGCTATTCCCTACTTACTGTGAAAATATCAAGTAAATCGATGCAGTAGGATGGAATTCGGAGCAAAATACCCTCATTGACTGCCCTACTAATTATAGTCCTGTCGCCAGGGGGGGGGGGTACAACGGCCTCCTTTATTCAGATGGACTTACTTAAGTTTTTTTATGTATTTTGACCAGTAGAATACGAATTTTTTGGGTAACAGGTGATCCGGATGTCGATAACATTTTTAAAAACAAAGAACTTGAGGAATTATATAACAGCGATATCTTGCAAAACAAAACATTTTTTTGCATTTTTTGGGTCATTCTAAGCAAAAAATGTTCCTACAAGTTTTTTCGTAGGATGCATAGTTTTCGAGATAACCGCGGTTGAACTTCCAAAAAATCGAAGAATTGCAATTTTTGAACCCGAATAACTTTTGACTAAAAAATAAAGTAGCAATTCTGCTTACCGCATTTGGAAGTTAAAGTCAAATTATATCGGTTTTGATTATTTGCATTGCTAAAAAATTATTTTTTTATTGTTAAACAAAGCTATAAACACATAGTGTTTCCCGTGCCTAATACATGCGTTTTAACGCATGCTACGTAGAAATTGCCTCGCTTGCACTTGTAGCTACTCTACCTACTCGTTCGATTTTAAATGAGAAATTATTGAAACATCACTCACGTACTAGGTGTTTATAGCTTTGTTTAACAATAAAATAATAAATTTTTAGCAATGAAAATAATCAAAACCGATATAATTTTACTTGAACTTTAAAATGCGGTAAGCAGAATTGCTATTTTATTTTTTAATCAAAAGTTATTCGGGTTCAAAAATTGCAATTTTTCGATTTTTCAAAGTTCAACCGCGTTTATCTCGAAAACTATGCATCCTACGAAAAAACTTGTATGAACATTTTTTGCTTAGAATGACACAACAAATACAAAAAGATGTTTTGTTTTGCGAGAAATCGCTGTTATGTAATTCCTCAAGTTCTTTGTCTATAACGATCTTATCGACATCCGGATCAACTGTTACCCAAAAAATTTGTATTCTACGGGTCAAAATGTATAAAAAAAACTTGGGTAAGTCCATCTGAATAAAGGAGGCCGTTGTACCACCTGGCGACAGGACTATTATGTCAGTTTTATATAAAGTTAATAAAAAGCATGATAGAAAAATATAATATATTTTTTAAACAATCATCTTAGAACTTCAGACTTAACTTAAAGCTTAAAACTTATTTTACAGCTTAGTTCATTCTTGACATGGAGACATGACAGCATTATTGAAGTCGGTGAATAACTTGTTGATCTTCTCTGTATTTGGACAGTACTGTTTATAGGTGTTTGGGAAACATTGAGATGCTGGTACGTAAATTCTAAAAAATATATAGAAAATGAAAAAAAAAATCAATAAAAGCTTACCATTATAACCATTCTAAGAAGCCCTGTTTATATTATTTGCGATTTCAATGATAATGATATGATATTAATTTTTCCGTTCTTAACTACAAAAAATTTGTTTGTCTGGTTTTTCCTATCTTGGACTATTTTCCAAAAGGCGTACGAAAGTGATGAAAAATGATAAATTTGTAATTCGGAAATACATTACATAAATGAGTTTAATTTTGCTACCCGGGGGTTTTTAGAATTGCTGACCAGGAAATTTCACGAGTGTGACGACAATAATCTCCGAGGCATCTGTACTCCAGGATTGTTTTATAGAAATTTGATACAAAATCAAAGCAATCTCGCTACTCGGGACCTTTGAGATTACTAAATACAAAAATTGCGTCGGCGATGGTCTTAGAGGTATCTGCTGCCCAGAATGGACACCTGGTTTCGTTTTCTGGGGTTTTATGGAAATTTGATAAAAAATCAATTTAAACTCGTTACTCGGGAGGTTTATAGGGCCACTGAACACAATATGTCAGCGATGGTCTCCGAGACAAATAGTGCACATAAAAGGTCTCATCTGGGGTTTTGTAAACTCAATACCAAATCAGTTTGCAAACTCGTTACGTACTAGGAAGCTTTTAGGGAAGATAATAACGAACATAATGATGAAGATAGTCTTCGAGATACCTGGTGTTCAGTACGGGCCTTGTCTCGTAAAGTTTTATGGAAATTTGATACAAAATCAATGCAAACTCATTAGCACAGTCGGGATACTATTTGACCTTGCATTAGGAGCTGCCCCAAATTTTATTTTTCTAATTTTTAGGGAGGTCAATAGTAGTATAAATTTAAAATCTCGACTGAATTTGACCGTTGCGTTAGCCGCCATCTTGATTTTAAACGAGAACGGTTTTTGCTCAATATCTCCGCCATTTTCAACTTTTCGACAAAAATATGTAAACTGAAATTATTGAAAATGCAATTTTGTGTAATTTCGTTTATTATAATTTTTTTCGTGCGCTCCATATTTTTCGAGTTATGGGGAAAAACAATGACAGTTACAGCGTAATTATTGATTTATTGAATTATCTCGTTTATTATTACTTCACAACAAATTTTAACCCATAGAAAAATGAAGACAATTAAATTTTGTACAATTTTGATCTGTTTCATTTTTTGATAAAATCAATATTTAAGGTAGTACGTATGCGGTAACGGCCCGAGCGTACGACCCGATTGATTTTAAAGGAAATTGTTTTTGTTCAATATCTTCCCCATTTTCAACTTTTCGACAAAAAATGTAAGGACTGAAATTGTTGCAATTACGATTTACTACAATTTTTCGAGAGAACCAGTGGCGGGTCTAAGAGGAGGGATGGGAAAATTACCCCCAACGGGGTCCAAAATTAAAAAAAAATTGTTGAAATATTAAAATATGTTAGCTGACATGAAACTTAATTATCGACAGACAAATTCAACCAATAAAACCCGCTAGTTAATAAAATTAAGTGAACTTAATGCATATAAGTTATTATTTATGTCTTTTATGTACTTAGTTTGGTTGGTGTTTCATTGGAAGTTTCAAAAATTGTATAAAATATAATTTACTTTATTTTTGTTTATGTACAATTATGTCGTAATATTAATAATAAATGAGACAATTCAATAATTATGCTTCCCCTCCGCTTCCACTATTTTCCTCCTTAACTCGGAAAATATTGACCGCATAAAAAAATTGTGGAAAAGAAATTGTAGGAAATTGCGTTTCCTACAATTAGATATTAAGATATTAAGCAACAACGGTTCTCCTATAAAATCAATATGGCGGCTAATGCAACCGCAGAATTCAGTCGAGATTTTAAATTTACACTACTATTGATCTCCCCTAAAGGATAGAATTATAAAATTTGGAGCATCTCGGAAAAAAGATTCAATTCAGTAATTATGCTCACCCCCACCACTTTTTACTATTTTCCCACTTAACTCGGAAAATATCAACCGCATGAAAAAAATTGTTAAAAAGAAATTGTAGGAAATTATATTTGGAACAATAATTTAAGTTGAAAATGGCGTAGATATTGAACAAAAACAATTGCTACAAAATCAATCAGGTCTTACGCTCGCGCCATTATCGCATACATACCACCTTATATATTAACTTAAGCAAAAAAATGAAAGAAACTAAAATTGTGTAGAATTCAGTTGTCTCTATTTTTGTATAGGAACATTTTTGTCGTAAAACTATCAATCAACGAGATAATTCAATAATTATGCTCTATTTATATACAGGGTGAGGCAAATAAAGGGCCTATTAGAAATATCTCGAGAACTAAAGGCAACAGAATCATGAAAATTGGAATAAAGGGGTTTTAAAGGATGATCTACTAAATGAAAATATTTTTATCTCTTTGCAACTTCCGGTTATACCGGAAGTTGCTTATAACTTTGTTTTTTTTAAATGGGACACCCTGTATATTTTTACATTTTTGAATTCTCTTTGATGTCTTCTTTCTTAAAATATGAGGTGTTGTAATATTATACAGGGTATTTTAAAAGATAATTACGTTTTTTTATTAATTTCGTAGCAAAATTAACACCTTGTAGAATTGTAGTAGTTTGACATCTAAAACTCTGCTTACGTTCAAATGATTTTTAATATACTCTACTATTGTTAAGAATCATTAGTATAGCTAAATTTTTAATTTTAGTGTACAGGGTTGGTCGAAACTCGGAATGTGTAATTTCTGAGTTTGCATGGAACACCCTGTATTTTAGTATTGTAATGAAATGATATTTTATGGTACTTTTTTATTTCTTGTGCATTTCCTATACCTAACTGCTTTAATTTGTGCTTAATTGTTAATCGCACCAACAATTTTAACTACGTAGGTATTTTGATAGCTAAACCATTATTGGTAATTTTAAGGACCAGTCTGGATTAATATGTATTTATTTCTGAAAAAATATTTGGGATTGAGTATTTTCACGGCCAACTTAATAAAATTTTACGTATTTTTTGTTGCAATTAATGGTTAGCTTGAATCACCAATAACTCACAAATTAAAGCAGTTAGGTATAGGAAATGCTTAAGAAATAAAAAAGTACTATAAAATTTCATTTCACTACAATACAAAAATACAGGGTGTTCCATTTAAGAAAACTCCGAAAATACTCATTCCGTGTTTCGACAAACCCTGTATACTGAAATTAAAAATTTGGCTATACTAATGATTCTTAACAATATTAGAGTATATTAAAAATCATTTGAATGTAAGTAGAGTTTTAGATGTCAAACTACTACAATTCTACAGGGTGTGAATATTGCTACGAAATTAATAAAAAAACGTAATTATCTTTTAAAATACCCTGTATAATATTACAAAACCTCATATTTTAAGAAAGAAGACATCGAGGAGAATCCAAAAATATAAAAATATACAGGGTGTCCCATTAAAAAAAACGAAGTTATAAGCAACTTCCGGTATAACCGGAAGTTGCAAAGAGATGAAAATATTTTCATTTAATAGATCATCCTTCAAAACCCCTTTATTCCAATTTTCATGATTCTGTTGCCTTTAGTTCTCGAGATATTTCTAATAGGCCAGTTCTCTGCCTCACCCTATATAACTGTCATTATTTTCCGCTATAACTCGGAAATCATCGAAAATTACAATTTCAACAATTTTGGCCGTTATACTTTTTGTCGAAAAGTTGAAAATGGCGAAGATATTGAACAAAAACGGTTCTCGTTTAAAATCAAGATGGCGGCTAACGCAATGGCGGAATTTAGTCGAGATTTTAAATTTACACTACTATTGACCTCCCCTAAAGATTAAAAAAAGTAAAATTTGGGGCAGCTCCTAATGCAAGGTTAGGCCTGTTATTCGTCTAACCCGACTGGACAACATTACTCAGCGGTTTCTGGAGTAGCTGATCACTAGTATCATCACATCGATGGTCTCCGACGCATCTGTTGAGGACGGGCTTAGTATTTTGGAGTTTTATAGAAATTAGTGAATGAAAATTAACGACATCGCACACTGATACAACATCAGTGTGCGATATCGTTAATTGGTGGTTTTAAACATTACGTGTATATTTACCTGCAATATTCTTGTCGAGAGTTAGGAATATTTTGATCGGCTCCGGCTTTTTGAGATTCAGTCGCTAAGCATTTAATATACTCAATTTGTATTGCGTATCTCCCAAAGTTTTTTAAGCAACCGATGATTTCTGAATCTACAATGAAAAAAAAAATAATTCTATTAAAATTCTATTAATTAATAAAAAATTAAAAAAATATATAATCTATAATTAAACACTTAAAACATTACAAAAAACAAACGATTTTGCGCAACACTAAACATTTTCTTGGGCCATTCTAAGCAAAAACTGTCGTTACAAGTTTTTCGCAGGATGCATAGTTTTCGAGATAAACGCTGTTGAACATCCAAAAAAATAGAAAAATTGCAATTTTTGAACAGGAATAATTGTTGATTAAGAAAATAATATTTTGTAATTTTGCAAGTTTTTTGTTAACAATCGTATCAATATCCGGACTAATGGTTACCCAAAAGATTCGTGTTTTACAGGTCCAAGTAGGTACATAAAAAAACTTTGGTGTAAGTGCATTTAAATAAGGGACGCCGTTGACTTTTGACTGTTTGTGTAGCTTTCGGGACTGACTGATCCCTTGATCTAGACGTAGTTGTGAGATTATTAAAGGAAAGCTTGATGATACTAAACATGTTAAAGTAACACACATATTAAAAACAAAAGACAAAGGACAAAATACATTAAGAAATTTTGATTAAACAACAGAAATGAGCATAATAATTACTGTGTCAAGTTTAATATATTATTATATCTGTGGAAAATATAAATATCACGACTACGGCTTGAATATCAAGCCGATCAAAGGATCAAACAAACCCGAAAGCTAGACAAAGAGTCAAAAGAGAGTAAGAACTCTGAGGACTAACAAAAATTTCGATTTAATTTCAAAGTTAAGGTCATTAAACTTCGTTTTTTGTCCTCTTTTAAAATGTGCAAACGAACATGGATTTTTGTTATTATTAGTAAGTGGGTCGTTCCGATATACTTAATAAGTATTGATTATTTCTATTTAAAATGACTATTTATTTATTAGCTTTAATAATTTATAAATTAATGTTAACAACACCTGCATTTTAATCTCGAGATTGCTTAAAAATGTCAATATAGATAGTTCATTTCAAAATTAACCTATCAATTTTTTGTGCTTTTTCTTTCTTGGCAATATAATTTTTCTCTTATGGCAGGAACATCTTAAAAAAATACAGTGTTGTATACCCCATACCCCAAACTTTCGTGTATGTTCCAATTAATTTCTGATTGTGGTACCATTAGTTAAACAATGTATTTAAAACTTTTTTTACCGCTTAATATTTTTTCGATAAGTCAGTTTTTATCGAGATGCGGCTTTATTAATGTTTTAAAATATACCTAAAAATGTAAATAATAAATAATTTTCATATTATTACCTATAATCTCTATTACCGGGTCTCTATAATCTTACTTAAATATTAACAAAATGTCATGGATCTTACAAATTTTTTCAAAATATCTCGATAAAAACTTTCTTATGTGCCATTCCACGAACATACGCCTGTTTTGGATTACTTCGACAACGAATATTTTACTGTGCAACATAAGAAGCACGAAAATAAATGGCGCTAATAATTATTCCAATAAACAACAATGTAATTTGCAATTTAATTTCGTTCTTCTTATTTTGCACAGTAAAATATTCGTTGTCGAAATAATCCAAAACAGGCCTATGTTCGTGGAATAGGGTATATAAAAAAAGTAATAGGGACTAGAAAGTTTTAAAAGCATTGTGTTTAACTAATGGTCTTTACTAAAGACACTAAATTAAAAAAACTAATGGTATCACAATATTAATTTAATTCGGACGTACTCAAAAATTTCAGGGGTTTTAAGGAAACAAAACCTCCATAAAATTTGTGTGGAGTGCACAAATTCCACTATTTTTTTAAAAATGTTTGTGCATTCTCTAGCGTTTGTAAGATATTTTCCATCGCGATTAAAACACTGTGCTTTTAAGTTTACTCTACTTACCTGCATATAAATCTTTGACATCGTACAAATATTCAACTATTGATTGTACATAATCCAAAACGAATTCTGGTAAATATTTTTGCTTGTTAGCCAAACAAGCTGTAGAATCCCTAAATGCGTCACGACTACACTCTTCTATTTTGCTAATATATTCATTCTTAGCAATTTTATAAATGCTTGTCCCCGACATACAATACTTCATTTTAGCAAACGTAACCTAAAACAAAAGCAGTTCAAATGAAAAATAACAGAAAAAGATATCTTAAAAGCTTAGGAGCAAATATTTGACGGCTATTCCTAATTTTTCTTTCTTTATTTGGCGAATTACGTTTAGTTATTCTCACTGGTATGGAGATGTAAACATTAGTTGATAATGAAATGTTCATCATTAATTTAGAGATGGCTCTTCAATGTTTTTGGATAACCGTTATTTGCCTTAAATTAATTATTTATTAAATATATTATCAATATTATTTAATAAACAACCCAAGATATTCCTAAAGCCGTTTCATATAATTAGTAACCTTGTTCGTCACTGTTTTGTCACCATATTCTGTTCGACAGAGTGCGTTACATGAAAAAGATAGAGCGTTCGATTTGGAAAATATCACCACGGACATGGTGTTAATTTTCTGTGAATCCTGAAAAACCTTATATATATTTTTTAAAAATTTAGAGGCATAATGAAGGATTAATTATTACTGAGGACAGAAATTCCCTTAGAATAAATGAAAAGTTTCTTTTGAGTAAGATATTTGAAGCTAAATATCACACTAAATTTTCTCTTGTTTTTTTCACTCCTGTAACCTATTAAAATAAACATTATAGAACTTTTCAGGGACTTTAGGCCCTCGGTAATAACGTTATATTTCATTTTGCGTTTAAACTTTTCAAAAATACCTATTAGTTTTCTCAGAATTCGAAAAAATAAATGTATTTAAATAGCACCGGAGCCGAAAATTTGTGCCTATCCCCTTAATTAATTGCACGTACACCTACCCTAATTATTTTACATATCACACGTTAATGATCACTCTAATGACATATTTTGATAATTAGTTATCCCCGAATGGTATGGGATGGCTTATCTTTACTGTCAATCAATATGGAATCAAAAATTGTACACCGAAACTATTACCAGAGAACGGCAGTTCTCGCCAGTGGCGCACGATACCCCTACAGGCGACACTATATAGTACACAAAATTTTCGGTTTTCTAAATCTGACTGAATTGAAAATTAAACCAAATCCTATTTTAAAGTTTAGGAAAAGACTCGCCCATCCATATAACAAATCTCCATTTCGGTCCAAGGCTGTGGATTTTGCGGCTCTTCTCATTCTGGGTTTGTTTTCCGTTCTCTTCCCCAAAACATCCAAAAAAATTTCAAAAATTTAAATCCGACCTTTGCGGCTTCTGATATTACTGATCATTACGCTTCCAACGCATGTCAAGCAATTTTACTTAACCAGACCTGTGAGAAATGTTCACCCTACCGAAAAAGTACATTCGGGTATAACAACTCATTGGGACGAGGTGTTTTAACCCGGATAAAAACCGGGATCACCCCACCTCGCTCCAATGCTCCAGGCCATCCCTTTTCCCCCTATAGCACGCTGATGCGCGATAGGGGCACAACTATCCTAGCCAAATGCTCTTCACAATGGAATCCTGGGTAATAAGATTCCAATGTGGTGCCTTAATCGATTTCTCCAACGCATGTCTAATTTTGAAAATCGGTCGCGCGTGAGATTTTCTCTCACATATCCAATTTTTCCTTTTTTACAAAATATAATTTTTGAAAGAACTTTTTTTTATTACCAAATAATAAGAACATAATAATGTAACATAATATAAATAATCACATATGATCAAATGCAAAAAAAATTATCGGAATGAAACCAATAATATTTAATCAATTTCCGTATCTTTATAATTTACGGCAACGCACTTTACATAAGTATAACAAAAATGCTCTGGGCAAACTAGTTAATAACAAGAATTACAATTTTTTACTTTTCTATTTTTGCGGCGAGGGCAAAATGAATAAAACTAAATATCCGATGGTTCAGGTTCTAATGAGTTCGGTAATGTTTTTTTGGCAATTCTTGCAATATAATTCCCAAGGCTTAAAGTGAAGTTTGGAATTGTCGAGCGATTCATAAGATGAGGTTTCATCAACGATAAAGCCAGATCCTTTAAAAAGAACCGACGTTCTTCTGTTTTATTATTATTATCTTTATACACAATGTAAATGTTGATGCCGCCAATATTTAAAATATGAAAAATATAAATATGGTTAGTTGCCATCTACAATTATCCCGCGAAACAGAATATAGGGTTTCATTTTATCACTTGAAGAGCACTAACTCAACAATCGGGTGAAACTAAGTTAACTGAATCACTATCTGAGCGGACGAGTCTAGTAGATTGTCGAGGGAGGATAGTTAGGAGAATAGAAGGTACTATTTAAGGTATAATTTCCCAGAAAATAGTTGTGTGCAATTTTCTGAAACCGCGAGAGAAAATCTCATATATTGACCACTGGTGGGTTCAGGAGAGACAGGAAAACCGCAAATACACCAAATCAATAGCGTTGAGTTAAGCTTTCAAATTATGTCTACGCGGTTAAGATCATACCTACACACGACTCAGTATAGCTGAAAAACTGAAAAACTAAACTTTCTATTTTTTTATTTTTTCGGCAATTTTACGAATTGCGCAAGTAATTGAACGTTTGTAGGAAGACACTAGACGCCTCTAACGGTTTATACATCATATCTGGGAAAATTCGAATTCTTAAATTATAGGCTTCAAACGTATGATCAAATCTATTTCTTATGGCAAAAATGGTTTTTCAATCTCAATAATTCCTGTAATACCTCCAGTTATCATACCTGACCTTGGATGAATCAGATACTACTTGTAAATACATTTCAAACTCACGTTTAATCATAAAAATCGGTTAAGCCGTTCAGAAGTTTTCGAGCTCCAAAAGTATAATTAATTTAATCATTATCGCCGAATCGATTTATGTAGTTGTAGTGGTTACGACGCTAAATTTAATCGGGCAATCCGAGTTCATTTGTCGGCCATAATTATTAGGATGGCTGGGATATGAACTCGGATTGTCTTATCACAAGTCTGGTGTCGTAACTGCTCCATCATTTGGGAGAAAATGCGACAAGCGCGACCATTTATAACGCTTAACCTGTAATCGAGAAACATTACATTCAACTTCATGCGTTTAATTTATAAAAAACTTTGAAAAACTCCTGATACAAGAATAAAAACCCCTAACCGCCGTAAAAATGAGTGTCGCATACAATATCCCAGCTACAAAAGAGGTGATATGAATATTACCTGGCGCGAAAATGTATTTTCATTGTGATGAAAAGTAAAATTCTAGTTTTATTTTGAAAGGTTTTTCCATAATATTTGCTAAATTTGAAGTAAAACGCGCCACAAAAAGCCTCAACGTAAAATGCAAACTGTATCAAAGTTACTCTTTTGTGGCGCGTTTTATTTCAAATTTAGCAAATATTATGGAAACGTCTTTCAAAATAAAACTAGAATTTTATTTTCCATCACAATGAAAATACATTTTCGCGCCACGTAATATTCATATCAGCTCTTTTGTAACTGGAATATTGTATGCGCCACTCATTTTTAAGGCGTTTAGCGGTTTTTGATTCATGTATATTTATTAATCAACTAAGATTTTCTTTTCTTATAAATTTCGAAAAAATTTTTAAAAATGGTTGATGCGGGAACTGCGTCTTATTTGGATTGGGAGAATATTTCTAAATTTTAAAGAAACACTTGGATTAATATTAAATTTGGCATATATATATATATATATATATATATATATATATATATATATATATATATATATATATATATATATATATAGCTAACATGTCAAAGAACAAAGTGCTATTGTCCGATGTGCGTTTTTGCCTTGGGTGTGACTTTTACCCCTTCTCGGCGGTGAAAAAATAAACTTTTAAGGTAAGTCCAGAAATGGATAAATTGACTAATTTTAAGCAACTTTTGTAAAGCGTATTTTTACTAACTTAATACTTTTTGATTATTCATCTGATTACTCAGAGGAGTAACCAAAGTGAAAGACGTTAAGGAACAGGTGGAAAAACTCAAATGGAAATTTGCAGCTATCATCATCCCACAAGCAGATGAAAGATCGAACAATCAAATAATCTACTGACTACCGTGAAAACATTAGAGGGGAAGGTCTCACATGAGATAGAGCCACGACCTCAAAAATCATGCCAGATGCCAGATGCCAGAACCAGATGCATGACCACAGCGCTGGATAGGAACCAGTGAAAAAGAGAAGGAGAGGCATATGTCCAAACATGGATAGATTAAGGCTCGAAGACAGATAGAATACTTTTTGAGTTCTTTACAAGTGCATATGTTCATATTTCAATAAAAAAAACACGTTTTGAGACGTTTTTTTTTAAACTCAGACAGTAAGTATTTTGTCGACAAAACTGTCTTAGGAAAAATGTAGACAATAAAAAATAAAGTAGACTATAAATTGTGTAAGTATAAGGTCTCTACATCCAGTAGAATTTGTTGTAGCTAATGAAAAATAGGTTCATATTTGTCAAATTCCCAATCGAATACTTCAACGTGAAATACAATAAAAATGAAGCGCTTTTTGGGGAAAACTCATTATAATTATTTTGAATTATATAAAAAAATTAAAAAAGGTTCTAGCACCAAAAGTAAGGAAGTTACGCTGAAAGTAAATTTGACCCCTATTTTTTTTGTAAAGAAATCCTGAAAATCACAGCCTAATTAGCAACCCGAATGAAATTAATCGTTAGCGCTTCAAAAGTTGCTTTACTCATGTACCTACGTATTGTTTATTATATATCTCATCGGTTCAAACTGCATATTTTTAAAAGAACTGTTGTTGAAAGTGCTTGAACGAGTCACTAATACCGAGTATATTCAAAATTTGAACAGCCATATCTTAACCAATTTTTATCTTAGATAAAAAGAAGAAAATCACAACATTCAAAAACGAAAAACACATGTTTTTACGCTTTAATATTTTTGATATCACTCATAACTACTAAATTATTTAAAAAAAGAACGTTTTTTAATTCAGACGATTGCCCGTATGTGCGTCAATGATAAATATAAAATTCTTAGATATATGTCAAAAAATGAGCAATAACTACCCCTTAAAATCCATCATAGTTCATTTACATAATATGTAACAACTAGATAATAATATGTTGCTTTTGTCGAATACTGAGAAAATAGGTCCTTATTGAAGCATAGCATATTGACAGATAAACTGTCAATGTCACGTAAAAATACCACATCAAAAATTATTCGACAAATTTTTATATGTCCGCAAGTGCTTGGTTTCCAAGATAAGGGGTGTTGAAATTTTTCTTGCAAACTGACTTCTTGATATATTATATCAATCCGTTTTAGAGCAATAAATAAATCGTCAGTTTGCAAGAAAAATTTCAACACCCCGTATCTTGGACACCAAGCACTTGCGGACATTTAAAAATTTTTTTTGTCGAATAATTTTTGGTGTGGTGAACATGGTATTTTTACGTGACATTGACAGCGTATCTGTCAATAGGCTATGCTTCAATAAGGATCTATTTCCTCAATATTCGGCCAAAGCAACAAATGGAATAGATTTTATCCATCATCAACTTGTCGTTGTAATGTTTTGGCTCACATATCTTCTTTTCTTGTACTATTTGTTAAACTAATTCTATTTTAACGTGATTCTTCTTATTGATTATCGATTGATTACATTTTTGTAACATTCAAATGAGTTTGAAAATATATAGTCATGTGCTACGAATGCAAGATAAATAATTAACTCAACGAAAGTTTACACATAACCAAACTTATTTGGAAGCCTACGATTTATTTCTTATTATTTCGTGCGAATTTAAAAAAAGAACAAACACATGAAGTCAAACAATATTCATTTTAAAGAAATTTGGTCACAAATATATAACAATTAAATAAAACAATAAAGTATTTAAAAACAAATTGAAACTACCTAGATGTTTTAGTCAATAGAATAAAATATTTCAATATAAAATTAATGATGTTTAAATTATTTTTATTTATTTATGTTTTCTCTGGTGGTCAGTTTTACCACCTCTAGTCCGTATGCAAGCTTGAATTTTCGTGGGCACGCTCCTAATCAAATTATCAATATTTTATTCTGGTAGGTACCTCCATTCTTTAAGAGCAGCTTGTACTATCCCAAAAATACTCTATAGGGTTAAGCTCGGGTGAGCAAGCAGGCCACTCCAAACAAGGCATATCTTCTGCTTCAATGAGGTCTCAAATCACTCTAATGATATGTGGAGGTCCATAATCATGCATGAAAATTAAATTTTTCCTGTTGCACCTTTCCAGAGCCTAACTACAGGTTATCAACATACCTGTGAGCAGTTAGAGTTGATTGGATGACAATTAAAGGAGTTTTTTTACAGATCAAAATGCCTCTCGAGAACATTACACTTCTTCTTTTATATATTATGTTAGCAGATCTGACAGTTATCGTTATTTCTTGTCTTTCTCGACGTCTAAGTACACGATTTCGTGGGTATTCTGATTTTACACAAATCCTGGCTTTTTCTGGAAATACCACATTTTGTCAATTCCCAATGTTCAAGTTTTGGTGGTGAAGACACCCATTTATGCGATCAATCTTGTGTTGCCTGGATAACTCGGGAACCCATAACTGTCTCCTGCTGTTTACTTCTTGACATCGACTCTTCTTCTTATCATTTCAACTGAAACAGTTACACCTGTAGCTTCCAAAAGCTGCCTTCGGAGCTACAGGTAAGAAACGGTTGGGTGTCTTCCAGCTGATTGGACAATTAAACGATCGTGGCGAGCCAGTATTACTTTTTAGCGACTTTCCCTTGCTTTATTTTTGAGTTTTCTTAATTCCTGTTACCTAGCATAGGTTTTGGACAGAACACCATATTATGTTACGCCTAGCTCTGCAGATATGTCCCTCTGAGATCATTACTTGTTCCACAAGACCAATAATCTTTCCCCTTTATAAGTTCTATAATCCCACATAAGGCATATTTTCGTTTATTTATTTTCGTTCGTAAAAGTTAGTTTATTTATTTTTGGTTCAATTTGTAACTCAAGCAAATCTTCTATAGAGTACCGAGCTGTAATATCTGATTGTGTTATTATATCGATTTTTTTTTGTTTTGAATAAAAACCTTTATTCCTTGCAACAATAATAAGTTTTTTCAAAAGAAATAAATATTGCTTTTTGTATTAGTGTGACCATATTAAAAAAAATCCATAACTTCTATACCTATTTATATTCTACAAGTAGTGTGTTTATAAAACTTTTGAATTAACATTTGAATTTTTACCTTTAGGTCGTCAGCACCAGAACTGGAGAGTCCATTTTCCACACAATTATTTATTATCTCATTTTCAATGTCTGCAAAATATGAACCTCCCGTGGATTCTAGGGCTCGCCTGGTGGCTCTTCTAAGGACTAAACACAAATCCATTCAAATAAACTTGAGTATGTTAAAAATAATGTTATGATGTACATACTATAGACAGTGAGGTAGATAAAGGGCCAAATAAAAATATTTCGACAACTAAAGGTAACGGAATGATGAAAATTGGAATGAAGGGGTTTCAAAGAGTGAACTATTTAATGAAAATATTTTTATCTATCTGTTACTTCTGGTATAATAACCGAAATAGCAAATAGATGAACATATTTTCATTAAATAGTTCACTCTCCAAAACCCCTCATAAGTCCCTTTTTTAAAATGACATACTGTATATTTTTATATTATAATTTATTCTCATCGATTTTTTCTTTCTTGATATTTAAGGTTCTGTAATTTTATACGGGGTAGTTGGGTCGAATGTGGATTCTCTCTGTTTACGTTGGAACTCACCATCAAAATATTAAGCAAATAATTCATTAGCAGGTTCTTTTTCATTAGGTCTGGTCCATTGATTATGTGTGTTCTTGATTGCAGGCATTGGGTATGCGTATGCGTATGTAACTACTAGTCTGATTGAGACTTTGTATATTTTTAGTTTTGTATTTCTGCATAAGTTCTTCTCCTTTATCTGCAGTATGTTTTGTTGCCTGTTAGTATTTACTCCGTTATGTCTTCACTTCTCTCTTATTATTGCCAGTTAAAATTACCCCCAAAATATTTAATCCGTTGAACTCTTCTTTCTAAAGGCTAGTTTTCTGTCTAGATTTATCTCGTCTTTTTTTCTGCTCTTCTAGAGTAGAGTTGATATGTTTTTCCTTTGTTAATTTCTAAGACATCTTTTCCGTGCTTCATTTGACAGGGTTATTATTGATTTTTTAATATTTGATTTCCTCTTCCCATAAGAACTATGTCATCTGCCTAATATACTACTCTTTGTGTCGACAAATGGGCTATAATTCTGCTGGCCTTAACTGTTCCTTCTAGTGCTATGTTGAATATTGTGGGTAAGAGTTCTGCCACCTTCTTTTTTTGTTACTTAAAAATGTAACACAAAATCAATTGAAATGCGAGAAACATGTATATTTACTTGTAAAGGCTGTTTACTAAATTATTTTGTTAGAAAGTATATTTTGCCATTTTTATTATACCCACTGTTACAATTATACAAATCGAAAATGGCGGGTTCGTTGGAAAATTCCCATGAGATTTTTTTGCATAATCACATTCGCGAGACACCCCAGAATAAGGTTCAAGAGGTCGCCCCCGCGAAAATTGGTCCAAATCTTTTTTTACAATTTTTTTAATCAAATTGCAAAAACAAATTGTTTCGGTCAGGATATGATCAATTTTTTTTTTAGGTTTTTTTTGACCATTCTGGATAAAAAAGGTCTCTTGTAATTTTTCTCTAAAGTTGATAGTTTTCGAGCTATAAGCAATTTAAAATTTGCAAAACGCGAATATGGCCATTTTTAATACTTCTTCTTCTTCTTCTTCTTTTTGTATAGACATGATTGTGTCTGTTTTTTCAATGTGCCTCTAGTAAGTTGTCGTTCCATGGTTTTCGTGGTCTTCCCTCTGATCGTCTTCCTATTGGGGAACCGTCTCTCGCTGTCCTTATTACTCTATTTGTTGTCATTCGGCTTATGTGGTCATTCCATTCTATTCTTCTGTTTTTTACCCAGTTATTAATGTTATCCACCTTGCATCTCCTAATACTTAATATTAAAAATTATTATTATGGAAGTCAGAAAATGACTGAATCAAAGTTTAAAGTCCCACCTACGTGAACAAATTTTTGTCATTAATAATTTATTACTAAACTGTTAGTTTTTATTATTAACAATGAGCGGTTCATTGTATTGACGCACCATTGACTGCCGGAATGGCAACTCTCTCGCACTCACCAGAATGGCATCTCTCAGCCTAATACGTGCATGGCCCTCTTTATTATTACTTATAAAGAACATCTTAGTAATAGAATAATGACAAAAATGTCTTCGGTATCTTGAAGGGATGGCATTAGTCTTTGATTTAGTCGCTTTCTGACTTTCATAATAATAACTTTTAAGCCTTGAAAATCACCATTTTTCGTTTTATTTTCAATTTTAAATTGCTTATAACTAGAAGACGATCAACTTTATGGAAAAATTATAACAGACCTTTTTTGTCCAGAGTGGTCGAATAAACGTAAAAAAATGTCCGTGCCGAAAATATTGATTTCTGCAATTTGATTAAAAAAAATTGTTAAAAAAAATTGGACCATTATTCACGTGGGCGACATCTTGAACCTTATTCTGGGATGTCTCATGAATGTGATTATGTAAAAAAATCTCATGGAAATATTTTTGTCAACGATCCCGCCGTTTTCGCCTTGTTAAAATTAGGTATATTTTCGTTGCCTATATATGTATATTACTACCATATTCATATTTTTCTATTAAAACATTACCTGCTCTCCTCTCGGGAACTTTTTCTGCATTGGTTAACCCTAAAATGAATAAAAACTATAAATAAAATCCATTTTAGTAAGTTAAACCATTTAAAAAGCGTTGAATACCCATAGTTGTTTTTGTGTGGAACTTTGAAAATTATTTTCAAAATTTAAACTCAAAATTACTAAAGATCGGTAGTTGGATATTATTTATAAAGTACTTAATTTGTAAAGACTGCGATTCAACATATTATTGGCCAAACATACCAATATCTATACAGACACACATAGTATACAAATAAACAAAGTGAACACTACTGCCTTAGCAAAACATGCTGTAGAAATTAACCATGGCTTTGATTTTGAAAATTTACATTTACTTTGATTCTAGAACAAGAGCAGAATTATAACAAAAGATGTATATTATTCTAGATGATTCACATAAAAAACCAACATTGCATAAATAATAAAACTGCTACCAGGCATTTCCCCAGTATATCACAATTTGTTAAATTGATTTTTTTTGTAAACACAATCATTGGTAGATGCTTTAAATACGGCTCTTTTTATTCTTCAAGTGCAATCTCCCAAGAAGGTTGGCTATTATTACGACTTTCTTCACCTTTGATACTACTGTTCTAAGCAGCTCGACAGAATTACAACTGTACCATTGTCTCAACGTGTTTAGCCAGGGTATACGTCTTCAGTCTATTCTTTTTAACCTTCCGATGACCAACCTTTTTTTGTTACACGGATGACCAAGAGGGGGAAAAATGACCCCAGGTCAAAAATGTCAAAAATGACAAATAACAAAAAAATGAATTCTTTTTTAATTTATATTTTTTTTTTTATTTTTATGGCATGGACTTTATGTCATTCAGCCAGTCACAACATGAATATTAGTGTCATGTGTAGTTTGTATGTTGAGTAAGTGTCTTGTTACTTTGCAAAGTCGACGTCATTAGCGTAAAACTACTTGGAATTACACATAATAGACTGTATTTTACTAAATATCAACTTCAAGATATATTTTTTATTCGTAAAATATAGGGAATTATTTTTATTTCAAAATATGAGGATATCCAGAATTATATTAAAGTAAAATAAAAAAATAATGAGTTACAAATTGAAAATACTTTTGAATTTATTAAAGAAAAACATACGCTGGGGTCACAATTTCCCCCGCTTGGTCATCCGAAGGTTAAGTGAAATTTAATAAAAAAGTTTCTTCTTGGTAAAAGGTATATTAGTTTAAAAAGCTCTAAAGGGCTACAAACATATGAACAAAACGTTTTCGTTCTGTAACAAGAGCATCATCAGTGTTACAAGAACATGGTGAGCCAACCAAAAAAATACAAAGGTCAAAGCCTTTCAAAAAACAGACAAAAGTCTTATATAAATGAAAACATCGAAAGATCCAAAGGATGGATAAAATTTCTAAGGATACGGCCCTAGGGCAACATATGACTCCCACACGTTGTAAGTGGGAGTTGACTTACAACGTGTGGGAGTCATATGTTGCCCTAGGGCCGTATCCTTAGGAGTTGTATCCATCCTTTGGATCTTTCGATGTTTTCATTTATATAAGACTTTTGTCTGTTTTTTGAAAGGCTTTGACCTTTGCATTTTTTGGTTGGCTCACCATGTCCTTGTAACACTGATGATGCTCTTGTTACAAAGCGAAAACGTTTTGTTCATATGTTTGTAGCCCTTTAGGGCCTTTAAGACTAAAATACCTTTTACCAAAAAGAACACTTTTTATTAAATTTCATTTGTAATTAATGGTATACAGCCAACTACAGGAAGTTCTTCCTTGTGGATTTCTATTCTTTTTCTTCCCAGTATCTTTCCTTTTTTAATAATTATTGAATAGATAACAATGCCAGTGAAAAAATTAAAAGAAGGATAGTGCTCGCCAGTACGTGTTACTATGGTTTAAGAATAAGGATGGCCTCAAAAATACATAGAAAAATTAAATTGACTGTCTACAATAACATGTGGTTCAGAAACTTGGTCACATACGCGTACACAAAATGACCAAGAACTGCTCAAATGGTTTGAGCAAAAAGTCCTAAGATGAATAATTAGAGGCATAACAGAACAAGGTGTGTGGCGCAGGCATTATAACTTTGAGTTGTGTAGAAGTGTTGGAGAACCTAAAGTTGTAACATTCGTTAAGGTTGCACGAATTAGATGTATAGGTCATCTAATAAGGCGAGAGGAAGATGCCATAATCAGAGATAAGAAGAAGGCCGATAAGAGCAAGATGAAGACCGAGACAACTTAGAAAATCATTTAAAATCTATTTGAATTAGAGCATGGAGAAGAGTTGCCAGAGACAGGGGCGAATGGAGGATTGTTCTGAAGAAGGCTTTGGCTCATAAAGGGCTATAACGCCACTGATGATGATAATAATTGAAACCGATAAGCATATTTATGGCACTCTCTGAACGAACTGAAATATAAGACCTCTATTGTGGTGGTCACTATTTCATGCAAAATATTATTATCTTTTATCTGTACTAACATATTTAACTTTTTCCTTAAGAAATACTCACCAAGAAATATAAAAACAGTTAACATTATCCAATTCATCTTAATGCTATTTTGGTACTTGTCACTATCACAGCTAGTTTCGGTTTACTTGATCTGTTCAACCAAGCTGTATTTATACATGCTTATTTAATAAATTATCTATTTGTTTATTTAAAAATATTTCATTAAATTTATTTTTAAAACTTTACTAGTATTTCCGGTCTTTTCTAGCTAAATGAAAACTACACATTTTATAAGATAAATATTATTATAAAAAATATACAATATGGTGCAAATGTAAGGAATAAATTCGTTATTTCACAACCCGGCAACTTTAAGGAAAAATCCTAGAAACTAGGGAAAAACAGGTTTATTATTATTTTTAAGAGGATCGGTACGTATTTTCGGCTGCAATGCTGGGGGATTCATTTTTTTCGAATCCTGAGAAAACAAATAAGTATTTTTAAAAAATTTAAACGCAGTATGAAAGATTACGTTATTAGCGAGGGCCGAAAGTCCCTGAGAACTTCTATAATGTTTATTTTAATAAGTTACATAGGTGAAAATCTAAGAGAAAATGTAGTGTGATTTTTAATTTCAAATATCTTATTCGAAAGAAACTTCTTATATATATTCTAAGGAACTTTCGGCCCTCGATAATAATTTAGTCTTTCATTTTGTGTTTAAATTTTTTTAAAATATTTATTAGTTTTTTCAGGATACGAAAAAAATGGACACCATGTCCGTGGAAATCGAACATTCGCTATCTTTGTCATACAACGCACTCATTCGAATATAATGTTATGACAAGACTCAAGACAGTGACTCAAGTAGAGATGTGTCCGACCCGCTATTCTGATATAGCAGTTCATTCTGCTACTGCTTTTTAACGCCTTTACGATGATAATAAAATCAATCAAAGAGCTGTTTATTAAATAGTATTGATAGTGTATTTGAAAAATAATAATTGATTTAAGGCGTACAACTAATAAAAAGTTATTTACTGTTTATATATTATTTATGGAAAATCCAAGTATTTCAAGTCATTAAAGTTTAAATAAAAGTATAATTTTATAAGAGTTTGTTCCGATAACCGTAAATAGGTACGAGTTTAGCTATAAAGTAAAGTGCCCATGGTGGCATAAAATGTAGTAAATGCTAATACTTCAAGTACGTACTACATTTTTGAAGATTTCAATACACTTAAAAAGCATTTGCTCTTCTCCGTAGTATTTGCTACTATTTACCAGCCTACATAGAAAAATGTACTACGCTTTTGAAGTATGTGCTTGTTTAGTAGTATTTTGCTTCAGTTTAAGTGAAGTTGGTGGGTGGACGTCTTCGGCGTAGGTATTTTTTTGTTACAATATGGCAGCATTTATGAATGTGTGTCATAAAAAATATACAAACTAAGGAGCAGATTCTTAATTTTTGGGGTCATTCTTTTGTCAAATAAAATTTAATAATTTCGAAGAAGATTAACAAATAACAATTGTTAATTTTTATCCTCGCGTAACCCTTTTGTCGCTTCGGATCTGAGTCACTCATTTTTATTCATGTAGTACAATTCTAATAATTTGGTACGTAAAAATGTGAATTCATAAAAATCACAAGCACAGGGAAAACTAATTCCATCACGATTGGTGTAATGTAGCAGTTATGCTACGGACCATTTAAAATTAAATACATTGATTTGCGATTAATTCAACTTAAATTAATAAATAAAATTAACAAGTACTATCCCTCCAGAAATTTCTTTTCGTGCCGCCAGCGATAAAATTAAAAGGTATTTTTACCATCAGAGGGCTTGCGCGCCGCGATCGATTTCCGTAATTGATCGAAATTCCGGCAGTTTTGGTCAGAAACTCATCAAGTGCGTATAGTGTGCAGCAAAATTTCTCTTTTTTAAGCGGCGAAGATCTAGAATCAATCAAATATACGCCATTTAAATGGAATGAAGACATCATAAATACTATTTATCCAAAAATCCAACGTTTAAATCAACAGTAACCCAAAGATATACCAATTTAAGTTTCAAAACCACACCGTAATGGCGATGGCGACCAATTATTAATAACTGTAAGCTGCACACACATTCTAGGTAAGCCTTGTATTATTATTTCTTATTGAAAAGAGCCTAAATTCATAATTTATATCTTAATTTTGGGATCTAGTTTGCGAGGAACAGGAGAATTTCATGTAGTTTTTATGTAAAGCTTCTATTTTAAAATCATTTCTTGTCCATTTACTTATCAGTTTTTTTTTGATGATCGAATAAAAGATACGAATGATTTCGAAGTTTTATCGCGCAGATACATGTGAACGCGCATGCTTCTTTAAATGCTTGGACTGACAACCACTCAGTTCGTCACAGATTTAGACATAACCTAATGTTTTGTTTGGGAGAAATCAGTAATGTTTTGTTTGGTCTGGTACGGGAAATCTAAACTGTTACAGTTACTCATGGAAACTTTTAAATATTCATTATGTTACTTTGTAGACTTCACCGCATGCCATAGTCCAAATCCTTGGAATGTTGTAGAGCATCCTAAGGCAAATTGTTGAAGGTTTTACCTATATTTACATAATATATCAACAGGACACCAGTAACTTGGCTTCGTTTCAAACAGCCTTCCAGACACTTTAGATGTTATAGTGCTAAGAGGATTTCACCCTAAATAGACCTGTCTTCGTTGGAATACCAGTTTGGAAGATAAGATAAGCTTTTAGTTTATTTTTTTTTGTTGTTAAAGTAAAGTCATGTTGCTTCTCATTCCTAACTATAATATAGTAACCTGTAAACTTTTTGTGTGCACATAATTAGGTACATTTTTGACTAGTTTTTGTAATTAATAGGGGGGTGCTAATTGTTTTTTTTTTATTAAAATAGGATTTCAAATAAATACTAAATACATAATGGATAATAATAATTGAGAATAAATCAAGTTTTTAAAATTTAATAGAGAAGAGAAATAAGGGTATAAAAGGGTTATCAACAAGAGTAATTTTCAAAGTTAAAAGGGTTTTTACAAACAAAATTTAATTAAAAGAGTTTCTGACCGACTCATATCTAGCGTTTTCTGTATATCTCCAGTATCTATGTTGTAAATATACTACGAGCACATATATCTGGAACGTTAGTTACTTGGACACTTGTCAGTCCCAGGACCATTATTTATATACTAACATTTGGCTATTCTCCCGGACTTGATTATCGAATCTTACTAATATTTGTTTACTTGGCACATTAGTGAAGATGTTTACTATTTGTTAGTGGTCTTTTGGCCGTATCTATTTCTACACCACTATTGTTTATATTACTGTATGCTGTTACATATATAAGTAAAAGCTATTTTGATATTCTTTAGTATATTTATTGTAAATATATTTGTCAATAGTATTTTTGCCTTTTATTTCAGTTCTTACTACAGTACATAACATAGCATTACAAGGTAAATATTGAATTTTTGCGTTGTTTCAGGAAATTGTCTCCAGTGTCATTTATTTATTTGATTTCTTGTTGTTCGTTCCAAAAATCTCGAGCTGTTCCAATTCTAGGTCCAGAAGGCAGTTTTCTTCGCTAAAGTAAAGTAAAATTAGCTTTTCAAATTCTAGGCCAAGATAGCCCGAGTTGGCGCCCATTTTCTTCTTCTTCACTTATGGTACTCTTCGTACCCTTTTATTTCCAGTGTCTCATCTAGTCGCATTGAGTTTTTGTATTAAGAAAAAGGTCTCATTTTCTTCTTTGTATATACTATATCATCATCCAATATCTTTGTTTCATATTTCAAAAACCAATATTTAGTGTAAAAAGCTAGCCCGAACTTCCCACTTGAGATTTAGTTTCTCTCTGCCTATTTAAGTTAGTCTTCTGAGCTGAGTCCTTCTTAATTAATATCTTCAATAACTTCCCTCTTCTACTTATATCTCCATTTTACCTTTTTACTCCCTCTCATTCACAATACCCAGAGTATTGGGTTACAGTAAGCAGACACGGCTGGCGCTACGCTTTTTAGTAGATAGTTCTGGTCAGTAGTAGGTACTTCTGTTGTGTAGTAATAAATAGTTTACTCCTTTAAACGAGAATAAAACTTAATGCGAAAATTATTGGTTTACCGATAGATTTTATGGATCATATTTTCACTATGAGTTTTAAATTAATTTGAAAAATAAAAAAGTAATTAATTTGATTTATGTATGTTTTCAATTGAGCTAACCGTCTATTTCTTCGCTTTTCAGTAACATATTTCTTGCAACAACGTCCCATATTTTAATTTGCGCAAATAAAGAAATAAATAAAGTCTTTATAAATTAATTGAGTAATACTACATTTATACAACGCAGTTCTTCACATGTTCAAACCTTATCTAAGCTTTCCATGGTAACAGGACATTATTAAAATAACTTTACAACTTTTTTCCTTTTTCGACTATTTGTATAGTATATAAATAATGGTAACCACTGAATACATAATTAGTGAAAAAATAATCCTATCATTTATACAAGTAAAGATTATCCAAGAGCATTCAAAAACTGAACGAAACCGAAATAGCCATTTCTACCTTTCTAATGCAATGTTACTGTCAACCTAATGTTTACATCTGCAGTTTCCATACCAGTGAGAATTTTACTACACGTAGTTTGCCGTGTAAAGACAGAAAAAGTAGGGATAGCCGTAAAATATTTGCGATATAGACCCATAGCCTTAATGACAATATCATATTAGTGACGTCATCCATTTGGGCGTGATGAATTAATCGGTGTTTTTGTTAAATCCGCGTAGAGGTCGCTTGCTAGCGTATTTAAATGGGTAATGAATTTTCTATTTGGTACCTAATATAAATATTAGCAAAATTAAAAATGTATACCATTTTATTTCAGTTGCAATGCGAAGGCAAAACTGTCTTATTTTTCACTTAGTACAGAGAGCGCAAACCAGCACTCTAAATCGACGATTTTCGCCTCTTGTTGGAGGCATCATCAGAGAGGTGTAGGTTTGCTGTTCCCTTATTTTTCTATTAGTATTACTCCTATGGAGTAACTGGGTCCATTTTTCGTTGGAATTTACCAGGCTGTAGACGGGGTTGTGAATTGCAACTTTTAGAATCCCTCTAGTCTTCACTGCAGCATCCATCTGGCTTGGAAATTTTGGAAGCCATGGAGGTGTCACCAGGAAAATGTTCCGATAAATTTTTCAATTAAATACATTTTAAAAATATTTTTCGTGTTTTTATTAGGTTGAAAAACTCGACTTTTATTAGCATAATTATTTGTAGAGGGTGTCCAAAAATATTTGTTTTGAATTAAATTGATTGACCCAAGAAAGGGAATGTATGTAGTTTATTTAATTTAAAGTACATATTAGTGCTGTTAGACACAGCCAAAAATGTCTATTTGACAAATAGTGTTTTTCGCTTAAATTCATGTTCATGTTGCCACCCACCTTACTCTTGGCAGTTTGAACATTGAATTTAAGCGGAAATCAATGTGTATTTTTTTACTCTTCAGGTATAAAACCATCGCCATATAAGGCATTACTTGGAATAGAACACAGAGTAAGACCTTTGACTTTCCACAAAGAAAAAGTTTATTTATCTGTAATGACACTCAAAGAGCTAGAGAACGTATATGGACTACTTCAGCAAATATATTGCGGGTTTTATTTTTTCTTGGTTAAAAATTAAATTTTAGTTTTTTTTTCAGATCAGAATTTCACACTTTCCATCACCCTTGTTTAGAAGTAACAGATAAAAGCCAAGGCTCTAAAATATCGTTAAGAATTGCAGCTACGAGTGTATAACTTGGATCAGAACACGGTTTTGTCAAATACAGCTGCAACAAGAAATATTCCACAAACAGAAACAACTGCAAGAAATCCTTGATGCGTCGCAATTCTAAGTATCCCAAAGCACTACGTGGAAAAATAACAGTTTTGTTAATCGCCTCCTTACTACTATATTTGTTGTCATTCTGCTTATGTGGCCATTCCATTCTACTTTTCTGTTTTTCACGCAGTTATTAACCCTGGAAAATCACACCTATTTTTTTTAAATAAATCGCACACATGGTATCAGATGCACAATGATTTTTTTGAAGAAATAAAAAAAGAGTAAATATTTTATGATTTTCAGTGACTCTCTAATCACTATTGAATACATAAGAATAATTAATTCAATCATTTTATTTTCTGTCTCTTAATAATTGTAGTAACACAAAAGAAAAAAATATTAAAAATACCTAAAAATAATTAACAAACATTTTCTAAAAAACCGGAAACATAATTCAAACTATTTTAATTTAATTTAACAACAAAATGGTATTTGTAACTAAAATATAACACCTTTTGATTATAGAACTCATATTCTTTCTTAGCCAGGTATTTCAGTTTCACTCATTTTAGTGACACATTCATAAGACAGTGTGGCCATATGCTCCATGTATTATGCTTTATAGCAAACTGAGCATGCACGCTTTGTTTTTCCATCTTTGCCTTTGCACAAACAACCTAGTTTGCTTTATTAAATTTGTGGAATGTTGTGTTTTATGTTGTTAGGTCATTAACTTGAACGCACACTTGATCGCAAACCTCACACATGGGTGCTACATACCCTAGCCTGTATTCAATAAATTTTCGTGATTGTAAATATTGCTTAAATGAGACCGCAACTACACACCCGTCCTTGGCAGACTAGAGAATGAATTTAGAGAACTTAGAGACTGCATTGAAATGCAGCTGCGGAAGATACATGCAGTTAAGTGTCGAGATAGGTATCTCACACCCAAGTGTGAGCATCCAGGGTTAATGTTGTCCACCTGGCATCTCCGTCGTATATCTGCACTTCTAGCTCTATCCAACAGTGTCTTGCCATCGATTTTTCGCAGTGTTTTTATCTCTGCTGTTTCTAGCATTATTTTTGTTCTTTCTGTATCAGGTCGTGTTTCTGCCGAGTATGTTATTATTGGTCTGACGACTGTTTTGTAAATTCTGCCTTTCACTTCTTTTCCGATGTTTTTGTTTCTCCATATTGTTGCATTCAGGCAACCTGCGGCTTTGTTTGCTTTATTCTCCTGATCTTTCACTTCTGTTTCCAGCTTTCCGTAGCTAAATAGTGTGATGCCTAGATATTTAAACTTTATGACTTTTTCTATTATTTGGACCCCCAGCTCTTACACCTTATTAGATCTGCTGTGATAACCATGCATTTAGTGTTTTTTGGGAAAATTAACCTGTTAAATTTTCTAGCGGCTGTATTAAATTCGTGCAGCATGTGTGTAAATCATCTTCACTTTGAGAGATTGGAATTGCGTCGTCTGCATAGCAGATTATTTTAAGTTGTTTTTCTCCCATTTGAAGGGTACAGGTCCATAAACAGCTAAGTCACCAAATGTTTATTTCGTACAAAACAAAGTTTAAACTTTAAAACCAGTTATTGATAAATTATTGATAGTTATCATGAACTCTGTTGATTAGATCATTTACTTGGGTAATTAATTAGACACACACAAGAAATTAAACTTATATTGATTTTATGCAAAATAGAACATAAGCCTTAATTGGTCAAACCACCAAACATTATTGGCCTAAGGGGGCTAAGTCCAAAAAAAAATCAAGTTAAAATGACAAATAGACAAAAGTTTTTAATATGAAATAAATCTAATTCTTGATTCTTGGGCAGGTTAACCTTCCGATGACCAACCTTTTTTTTGTTACACGGATGACCAAGGGGGGGGGGGAATGACCCCAGGTCAAAAATGTTAAAAATGACAATTAACAAAAAAATATTTTTTTTTTTAATTTTTAATTTTTTTTGGCATGGACTTTATGTCATTCAGCCAGTCACATCAGTATTAGTGTCATGTGTAGTGTGTATGTTGAGTAAGTGTCTTGTTACTTTGCAAAGTCGACGTCATTAGCGTAAAACTACTTGGAATTACACATAATAGACGCTATTTTACTAAACATCAACTTCAGAATATATTTTTTTTTTCGTAAAATATAGGGAATTTTTTTATTTCAAAATATGAGGATATCTAGAATGACCTTAAAGTCAAATAAAAAAATAATGAGTTAAAAATTAAAAATACCTTTGAATTTATTAAAGAAAAACATACGCTGGGGTCACAATTTCCCCCGCTTGGTCATCCGAAGGTTAAAAAAAATTGTTTTGTTCGTCACCACATAATCCTTTTAAATCTTGAAGACATTTCAATTTTTAGCCGAGGTTGGTATCAAACCTAATGGTAGGGGAGCCCAAGTGGGGATTTTTGCAGTTACTGGAGCGCGTCAGAAAATCACATGGAGTGAAACCTTGTACCCTGTAAATGTACCCCTACCATATATTGGATCTTAATACAGGAGAGTTGGTTAAGGTGGACCCGAAAAAAAATATATCCTTAGAAAAAGTGGAAATCGTCAGATTAAGATAAGGTTAGTTAAGTACATGCAGAACAGTGTATATTTAAAAAATATGACGGATTTAGCGGGGCGTAAGGAAATCAGTAAGTCACAAAGTTTGACAAAAAAACAGCAAATATTTCGAGAAATAAACGTCAAATCGAAAAACTAAAAAATATGTGTTCAATATTTTTTAAAATATAGTAGTTTTTTTATCTAATTTAAAAAAAAAGTAGGCTTGATCTATTTCCACAACGTCAAGTGGGGATGGTTTTGCACCAGCACTTCTAAAAATTTCAACCCAATATAAAGAAGTCTCAGCTCGTTGTTTGGAGTTTATTAGGCTCATTTTTTATCCGGTTCCATGTAGGAATGCCCACGAATAGGAAAAGTAAGTTTAACATAATCAAGTCTACGTGTATTGTGGACAATATAATGCAAAAAATGAAACATGGTCTAATTTTTATTTTGTCCTCCACATCATACCGTAATCGATCCACATAAGCATGAGTTCTACTCATTAATAGAAGTAATTACTTTAAAATTCTTGAGTACAGTTTTTCTTGCTTCTTTTGGCATATTTTGAAAACATTGCTTACGACAATTATTACAGATTTCACCTCGTGACTCTACAGTCTAATTTTTTCATGACATATCTCATTCTGCCGTGCCTTTCCTTTTTTTTTGATTCATTCTGTCTAGGCACTACTTCAGTCTCATTTACACTATTTTTGTTTTTTGCATTCATTGTTATTTACTTTTAAATTACTTGGAAAACAATGAAAACACTATTTAAACCAACGAGTCTAACTCTAAACTGCTTGTATTAGATCAACGTCTATCAGCTGGTTATATGGACTTTACCCTTTTAGGACCTGCCTAGAATTATTATTTAACAGGCACTAAGCGCTTTTAGGACGTGTACAAACCGATGATTTAGTTCTAAGTTAAAATGGCACCACTAGATCTATTTATGTAAAAATAGGACTTGCCCCCATTTGGTATCCTTTTTTCTGTTCTTACTTTTTTTATTATTTCGTCCATGATCAGATGGAACAATAGAGGACTGAGGGAATCTCCCTGTCTTATCCCATTGACAGCTTCAATTGGGTCATTTAATTCTTCATCTACTTTTACTTCTATTGTGATGTTTTGGTAGATATTTTCGATCGTTATAATTATTCCTAGAGGTACCTCTCTTGCGTACAATAAATGGATAACGTCCTTTAATTTGACCCTGTCAAATGCCTTCTTAAGGTCCACGAAATATAAGTATGCCGGTTTGTTTTATTCTAATGATTTTTCCTAAACCTGCCTCATTATAAATATAGCGTCGGTGCATGATCTTCCAGACCTAAAACCTTGTTGTCTTTTGGCTAATGTTATAATTTTATTCAGTTTGTTTGTTATCACTTTGGTCGTTAATTTTAGTGTTGTGTTTAATAAATTAATTCCTCTGTAGTTCTCCGTGCCCGATTTTCCTTCCTTTTTGAAGAGAGGTATTTTTAATAGTTGTATGGTCAGACCTTGTCCTCTGTACTTTAGGAGTTCATTCGATATTCTGTCCTCTCCTGGTAATTTTCTATTTTTTAATTTCCTTAATGCTGCCGTTACCTCTGCTTCTTAAATATTTATTTCTTCGTTTTTTTGTCACTTCAGGTGTTGGTTCTTCGGATGTTCGGTATCGTTATCTTTCGCAAACAGAGATCGAAAATAGGCTGCCCAGGTTTCTTCCTGAATGTGTTTCGTTTTTATTAGTTCGTTCATCTCTTTTCTTTGTCCTCTTATCATTCTCCATATTTCGTTTTGTGTTCCGTAGAAGTCGTGTTCCATCTGCTGTGAGAAGCTCTCCCAGTGTTCCCTTTTTATTTGTCTGACTAAAGTGTTTGTTTCGTTCCTAATTCGTTTATAGTGTTTGTATGCCTCTTCTGTTTGTTGCGTTCTGTATTGCAAAAAGGCTTTCTTATTTTTTTCACATTTTACTTTCACTTCCTCTTGAAACCATAGGGCTCCTGGACCTGGATCCCGTGTACCAAAAAAAAAGTTTATTAGTAGCAAGCTGAAAGATTGTTACTAGCTAAATGGTGTTTAGTCGGACAATCTTTGATGTACGAGAACTCTGGAACAGGGGAAGTTTTAATTGTGGAACAGTTTAAAAATTTGGAACGTCAGATTTTGAAAACGCTCCATGTATTTTGTCAAACAGAACTTCCAGTTGATTTATTGCCGTTTCATTAAAGTCTCATGCAAAAATCAGACTGCTATTTATCACCAATATAATTCCTGTCATTTGGCATGCTCTTCGTGTGCCACTCGTTAGAATACCCAGTTGATAATAAACACCAGTCTGATTTTTGCATAAGAGTTTAATGAAACGGTAACAAATCAATTGGAGGTTCAGGCAAACAAAATACATGGCACTTTTTCGCATTCTGACGTTCCAAATTTTTAACCTGTTCCACAATTAAAACCTCCCCTGTTCCAGTGTTCCCGTACATCCAAATTTGTTCTACTAAACGCCGTTAGGTTATTAACAAATTTTCACTTGCTATTAATCAACTTTTTCTTGGTACGCGGGATCCAGGTCTAGTACTTTTTACACCATCAAATCAAATTTACAATAATCAAGAATCTTTTAGTTCAACATTCATACTAAAATGCTTTTTCCCAATGGAGAGATCAAAAACACCGTCACTACTGTATTGGTAAATTACCAAAGACAGCATGTTCAAAGTACTTGTTGAAGATCCAAAGAAGGACGCTAATTGCAGGTGTAACAGGTACATTAAATATATGGAGAAATAAACACACACATCGATTTTGCAATATACTCCATATCTTCTTCTTCTTAAAGTTCCCTCTCCTATCGGAGGTTGGATATCATAATGGCTATGGTCACTTTGTTGGCTGCTGCTCTGAATAGTTGTAATGAACTACAGTTAAACCATTCTCTAAGGTTCCTCAGCCAGGAGATGCGTCTTCTTCCTATGCTTCTTCTTCCTTGGATCCTTCCTTGCATAATAATTCTCAGCAACTCATATTTTTCTCCTCTGGTAATGTGACCCAAATATTCCAGTTTTCTAGTTTTTATACTTTTCATAATTTCTAACTCCTTATTTAAACGTCGTAGCACTTCAACATTGGTAATCCTTTGAACCCACTGAATTTTCAATATTCTTCTGTAACACCACATTTCGAACGCTTCTATTCTTCTTATGTGTTGTCTCTTCAATGTCCAAGCTTCCATTCCGTATAGCAATATAGAAAATATGTAGCATCTTAGAGCCCTCAATCTGAGAGGCAACTGAAGGTCTTTGTTTGTAAGCAGTGTCTTCATTTTTATAAATGCTTGCCTTGCAGTTTCAATTCGGACTTTAATTTCTTTGCTTTGGTCATTTTTGTCATCAACCCAGGTTCCCAGATATTTGTATGTCTTAACTTTTTCTATTTGGGTTTGCTCTATCATTAACCTTTCATTTCCATGTTCTGTTTTTGAGACAATCATAAATTTAGTTTTTTTCTTGTTTACTCCATATCTACCATATTCTAAGTCTTTAAATTCTGGATTCATCTCTCTACGAACCTTTCAGTTTCTGCTACTTCTTTAGTAGCTTTCTACTTAAATTTTCAAGTTGAATGCCACATATAAGGCCAGTAAATAATGGCACTGAGGCAGTGGTATCCAATAGACGCTGTAGGCTGCGTACAGCGTCACGCAGTAAGAAAATTGTTAATTTTCCTTACTTTTAATAAACTTGAAGGACAAAACCTGTCTTACAACCGAAAATAATTAAAAAAAGATTAATTCTAAAACAAATTCAAATTAAAGTTTAGGTACTGTAGATATTAGAGACTATCGACTAAGTGATTTTTTTATTTGAAACTTGTATGTTTACAAATCTGAATAGGAACAATCAAAGAGAAGAAATAAAAAGAAGGACTAGATGAGCATGGGCATCATATTTGGTACACTATCATATGTATTATGTGCTCAGAGCAACAGTGGCCTAACGCACAACTCACAATTTTACCAATAGCCCAGTAAATGAACGGGAAATTCGGCGATACCGTGTAATTTTCAGGGGCAACTCCGAATTGCATGAAAATTTCGATTTAGGTTCTACTTACCCTCCATTTCAAAGTTGAAATTGTGCCGTTGGTTGTTTTACTTGGGGGGTGACAGTCACCCCTTCTCGGGGGTAAAAAACATACGTTCAACATAAGACAGGAAATGGATAAATTGACTGATTTTAAGCAAATTTTGTTCTATAGAGTTTTTTTATGTAAGTCAATACTTTTTGAGTTATTTGCCTTTGAAAATGTAGATTTTTCAATAAAAAAAACTACGTTTTCAGACGGTTTTTCGCAAATAACTTAAAAAGTAAATATTATATCGAAAACACATCCTTACCAAAAGTGTAGCTTATAAGAAACCCAAAAAAATGTTGTATCAGTAATGTCTATCAATAAAATAAAGACAAAGTTGAAACTCATGAAAAATACGTCCTTATTCGTCTAATTCCGAATCGAATATTTCAAGGTGAAATCACCGAAAAAACAGCACTTTTCGGGAAAAACTCGTTTAAACTTTTTTAAATTGTTTAAAAAAAGCTTTGTTTTAATTCTTAACAAAAGTTTTAGCATTAAAAATAAGCGAGTTATGCTCAAAATAAAGTTGGTCCTCTTTTATTTTGTAAAAACTCATGAAAATCTCGCCGTGTTTAGCTCCCCAAATGAACTTAATCGCTACCGCTTTACAAACAATTTACTTACCTATCTATTTTTTATATGATCTGTCAGTCTCACCGGTTTAAAGTGTTTATTTTTGAAAGGGTTATAATTGAGAAAGCTTGAATGGGTCACTAATCAGGAGTGTATGCAAATTTTGAAAAGCCATATCTTACCCAATTTTTGTCTTACGCAGTAACAAAATGAAACTAGCATATTTATAATAGCAAAACCTACATTTTTTTACTCTAAGATTTTTCTTATCACTAATATTTTTAAGTTATTTTGAAAAAATTAAATATTTCAAAAATTTTTATAAAATTTTTTTTTTTCTATAAAACCAAATGCTTTCAAAAATAAGCACTTCACTAGACCAGGGCGCATCTGTAAAAATATTAGTACATTCGGACGTTGAGATGTGACTCAAATTTGTTTGCAGAAATTGCTTGAAAATAACTCAAATAATAATATTTGAGTTATCCCCCCTCTCAAAAAGGTCCGGAACATTGTTTAAATAATCAAAATGTCAAAAAATGAAGGAAAAATTCGATTCTTTTCTACATTTTTTGATTCTAACTTAAAAAGTATTCATTTCCGAGCAAAGTTGTACTGAGATAAAAGTTGCGTAATTAAATTTCCTACAATATGGAATTAGTTAAAAATTTAAAAAATAGTCACCCTTGTTTCAAAATAGCAATTATTTCGAAAAAAAACCATACAAAAACAAGTATTCGTATTCTACGTTTTTCAACCATTTATGCTACACTTAGGACCCTCATAGTCCACCCGGAGAAACTTTATGATACAGTACTGTAAATTTCAGTAAGATCGGTTCAATAGATTTTGCAAAATAAATTTTGAAATTCAGCTTTCGCAAAAAAAAAATTCATTTTTTCAAAATATTACAGGACTGAAAATAAAGCAGATAGCAAGTTAAAATTTTTTTTGCATATAGAAGTGTACTGTACCTTTCATTTGCAATTTACAAAACTAAAATCGATTGACCACCACCGCGTCAGGAATTTTTTTAAATAAACATTAATTACTGGTGCTACGCGCAGGAGAGCGGATAGTTTGCTCTGATTGGGCATTCCAATGACCTTTGATAATGCTGGATACATTTTAATTTTTATTACATTTCGATATAAATAAATAAATTTGTTTATTGAAAAATAAAAACACTATCTCTATCCTTTGAAATAACACTTTTTTTTAGCAAAAACTTTCTTTGTTCATATATTTTAACTTAGAGAATAAAAGTTTATTATTTTTAAACATATGCAATGGTTTAAACAATATTTCACAAACAATAATAAAATTAGTTTGATTTTTGCGGAATTAAAATATTAAAATACAACAAAATATAGAGTAAGAAAATAATATATTAGACAAAGATTGGAAAAAAATTTGGTGGAAATCAACTTGTGTGAATCGAACACCGCTGTCCTGCGCGTAGCACCAAAAATTAATGTTTATTTAAAAAATTTCCTGACGCCGTCCTAATTAATCTATTTTAATTTTGCAAATTGCAAATAGAAGGTACAGTACACTTCTATAAGCAAAATAAAATTCAACTTGCTATATGCTTTATTTTCAGTCCTGCAACATTTTAAAAAAATTAATTTTTTTTGCGAAAGCTGGATTGCAAAATTTATTTTGCAAAATCTATTAAACCAATCGTAATGAAATTTGCAGTGTTGGTTTACTATATCATTAAATTTTTCTGGATAAAATATGAAGGTATTAAGTGTAGCATAAATGGTTAAAAAACGTAAAATGCCAATGCTTGTTTTTGTATGGGTTTTTTCGCAATTATTGGTATTTTGCAACAAGGATGACTATTTTTTGAATTTTTAATCAATTCTATATTGTAGGAAATTTAATTACGCAACTTTTATGTCAGTACAACTTTTCTCAGAAATGAAAGTTTTAAAGTTATAATCAAAAAACCAATAACAAAATCGAATTTTTCCTTCATATTTTAACATTTTGATTATTTGAACAATGTTCCGGACCATTTTGAGTGGGAGGATAACTTAAATATTATTATTTGAGTTATTTTCAAGCAATTTCTGCAAAAAAATTTGAGTCACCTCTCAACGTCCATCTCAAAACAGATGCGCCCTGGACTAAGTTAAAATAGATGGTAAAGCCAAACGATTAATTTCATTTAGGGTGCTAAATAGAGGGAGGTTTTCACGATTTTTTTTACCAAAAAAAAAGGTGTCAACTTTTTTTTCAGTGTAACTTGTTTATTTTTGATGCTGTAAACTTTTGTAAAAAACAAATAATAAGCTTTTTTTCGATACTTTAAAAATGTTAATAAGTTTTCCCGAAAAACGCTTCTTTCCTCGGTGATTTCGCGTTGAATTATTCGATTTGGAATTAGACGAATAAGAACGTATTTTTTATGAACTACAACTTTGTTTCTACTCACTTTGTAGACTTAACTGGTACACCATTTTTTTCGTTTTATTATAGGCTACACTTTTGCTAAAAATATTTTTGTCGATAAAATATTTACTTTTTGAGTTATTTGGGAAAAACGGTCTGAAAATGTAGTTTTTTTTGTCGAAAAATGTACATTTTAAATCGCGAATAACTCGAAAAGTATTGACTTACGTAAAAAACTTTATAGAAGAAAAGGTGCTTAAAATAAGTCAATTTATTTATTTCCGGCCTTATTTTAAACACGCGTTTTTCACCCCCCGAGAAAGGGTAATGGGGTAAATGCCACCCCCAAGTAAAAGCAACCAACGGCACAAATTCAACTTTGAAGTGAAGGGTAAGTAGAACCTAAATCCAAATTTTCATGCAATTCGGAGTTGCCCCTGGAAATTACACTCCAAAACTGCCATTTATTGGGCTACAAAACGCTTTTAATACATTAAATTATCCCTTGTTATATATCCCATTATCCCTTATTTAATGCTGGGGCCACAGTACCGTTTAATGCCGTTAACTAACCCATTATTTGCATTACAGAGATGGCAAATAATGCGATAATTAACGGCATTCGACGTTACTGTGGCATCAGAATAAGCATTTTCAGATGAAGAGTGGCTTCTGGTTGTAATAAAAGACAATAAAAGCGTTTTGGTAAAATCGTGGATTGTCGGTTAGGCCACTGTTGTTCTGAGCGCCTCATATATTCTAAAAAAAATAAAAAGTACCCTCAATATATACGAACGAAAGTATTCAACCAGTGCAACCAGTGGACTTTCGCAAAGTAGAACACGACAGGATATCCAAAATACAAACACCAATGGAAAGACAGATGCTGGGTATGATTCTTAAAGACAGAAATTGAAATTCATTGATCAGAGAGAAAACAGAGGTGAACGATGTATCAAGACAGGTAGCAAAACTTAAATGAAACTTCGCTGGCCACGCTCGGCGGCAAAAATATGAAAGATGGAATAAGCGAATTCTACACTGGCGACCGTGGGAACAGAAAATAAAAAGAGGAAAACCACAGATGAGATGGACGAATGACATTAAGAGAAAGTCAGGAAAGGACTGGATGCAGATCGCATAGAATAGAGACTAATGGAGATTAACAGGGTAGGCCTATTTCCAGGAATGGGCGTTTAGGGCTGATTGGATAGAAGGATTAGATGTTTATAATCTATTCTGTACAAAGGAGTATTACGTAAAACTGATAAATTATGTAATGTTTTTGTAGTTGTTGCCGGCCAGTAATAGTCACCTTATTTATATAAGGCTTAAGGTCACTGTCTCTTTAACCTTCGAACTGGTAATGAACGATTTTTTAGACTACAAAATTGTACATTACCAGATGTAGGCACATTTTGATGACCCTGTATATTATTAAGATGACTAGACATTCTGCGAAGATATTCTTCACTTCCCGGATATAATTTTGAACATCCTGTTTTCGAAGTTCCCATTCATTCATATTTAAATATTCAATTTATAGGCCAGGGCATTTAGAACAAAAAACATCGAAATAAATTGATATTTAAATACAGCACCTATCGACTTGCAAGTTTTTACATTGTGTTAGGGATGATGTCAGGAAGAAGGTAGAAAATAGAAAAATTTACTGTATTCATGAAGGCATTAACAGTGCATAAAATGCATCCAAAAGTGCATAAATATATCAAATTCAGTATATTAGGGGCCAGCTTTTTACTACGCGGGGCTTTTTGGGATCGCTAAACATGAATACGCCATCAGAACAGACTTCCTGAGCACCTGGCCCCCAAGGTTACTGCTAAGGCACTCCATCTGAAGTTTCGAGAGTTTTAGGCATTAAATTGATGCAAGCAGATTACTCGGGGGTTTTGGTGTCGTTAACCATAAATAAACCATCACAAGGGACACTCGGAGCATCTGGTGCCCAGTCACTGCTAAGGGCCGTCATTTCCTGGAATTTCAAAGGTTTCCGGTAATAAATTAATTTTAACATATTCCTCTTCTTCTTCTTCTTCCTCTTTGATATTAGGCCTCTTGGCCTGTTCTTAACCGATTTTGAGCTTGTATTCCTAGCTGTGATATTGACTGCCAGCTATCCCGCCACCTTTTAAAGGGCCTTCCTATTGGTCTCTTGCCTGTTGGCTTCGAATCCCTGGCTACATGGGCTATTTTCTCTCTGTTCATTCTCGTCACATGCTGATTCCACTCTCGTCGTCTCTCTCTTCCCCACCGTATTATATCTCGTATGTTACAGAGATTCCTTATTCTGTCGTTCGGTATTCTGTCTCTCAGTGTTTTCCCAGTTATTGACCACAACGTTCTCATTTCAGATGTTCTCAGTATCCTCTTAGTTTCTGCTGTGTCACATCTTGTCTCTATTGCGTGCTTAGTGATCGGTCTTACACATGATTTATATATGCTTACTTTCCCTTTCAGCCCCATATCTTTGTTTCTTCGGATGACATCCCTCAGACATCCTGACATGGCTTTATTTGCTTGCTTTCGAACGCATTCTTTAACATCTCCATAACTACATATTTCGACTCCCAGATATTGGAATCTCGAGACCTGTTCAATTAGTTCGTTGTTAATTACTAATTTGCATCTTGTGGCTTCGCTTGACACCACCAGGGATTTTGTCTTAGCTGTTGATATTTTCATGTTGTAGTTCTTCGCCACTGTATTGAAAGTTTGTGCCATTCGCTATAGGTTATCCCCCATATCGGAGATTAAGGTTACATCGTCAGCATAACAGAGGATTTTGTTTGTTTTTCTTATATCCTTTTCCAGTACCTTTAATGTTTTCGATGATTTTGTACATTAGTAAATTAAACAGCAATGGGATCAAGCTATCTTGTCTGATACCCGAGTTGATTTCTACTTCCTATGTTAGTTTATTCTCGACTTTTCTTCTGGTTTGTTCTTCGTATTATTTTGTTTAATTATCCTTATCTTGTTGGGCTGATATTTCTCCTTTAGCAATCTTAGCACATCTTCCAATCTTACACAATCGAAGACCTAGATCAGATCTGTAAACAGATTACTCGGAGGTTTTTTGGGATTGCTAAACGTAAATACGTCATCAGAATCAACCCCCAATCAACTTGGTCCCCGAGACGGACATAGCAGTCAGACTGGGCGCTAGGTCCTCCGACTGTCGGTTATGATATCATATTCGTGTTCAGCAACCTCAGAAGTACCGAATAATCTATTTGAACCAATTTAGGGTCGAAAATGCCAGATGACGTACCGTAGCAGTAACCCTGGAGAGCAGGTGCTCCGGAAATCAGTTCTAATGGCGTATTCATATTCATCAACCCCAAATACCTCTAAGTACCAAAACCTGGCCATTAATATACCGATTTTGACATGTTTATGTACTTTTGGGTGCATTTTGTGCGCTATAAATGCAATTATGGATTTATACCCATTTTTCTCTTGTAGAATTTTTTTCTGACGTCCTTCTCAACACAATTCAAAAAGATGCTCGATGCTGTATTTAAAAATCGATATATTTTGTCCTAAATGCACTGGCCTATTAAAATATATTTACACTTCGGCTGTTTATCGGTTTGGTTTTTTATCCCCGATTAATAATTACTCGCTGATAATAAACTCGATTCCAAGAGATGTTTACTGTTCGAATGCTCGAATGATAAAAATGAAGAAAAACGTGTTTTCAACAAATTTATCTTAATTCTTTTGACAACGATTTCCGGAGAGGAAATAGAAACGTCAAGATTTTTTTTAACTTTAAACTTAAACATGCCACCAGACAACAGTTTTAGAACCCTCAGACAAATGTGGTTAAAGTTTTTACTACACTGATCAAAACGAAAAATGAGCCACTAACTTAATTCAATGTAAATTATTTCTTTCATTAGGAAGGAAATTAAAAATTGACCTTTACCCAGTAGACACATAAAGTTTTTAAAAATGAAAGAAAAAATCCACGAGGAAAATAAAATTCCTGTAGCTGGCTGTATACCATAAATTACAAAAAATACAAGATCCTTTGTAAAAGGTATATTTAAAATACCCAAATAAGGGTTACATCAAAAAACAAAACGTTTTCGGATTAATAAGTAATCCATCATCAGTGTTAAGCCCTAAAATAGTAAGTATAACCTAATTAATAATAGAAAATGTGATAAAAGTTGACTAAGGTTAAGAATTGACACAGGCCATACTTACAATAGCATGCATGCGTGAGCCACCAAAAAGTTATGGGTGAAAACCCTTTGAAAGTTGTAAGATGTTAAATGATACTACATATTATTGATAATGATGATCGATGTTGCAAATATTCCTGGATATAACCCAGGGCAACACAGGACTCTAACCCACATGGATATGATTTGCAAGGAATGAACCTTACATATTGAAAATTGAGTGTCAACTGAACTGACAGGTAAACCTGTCAGTTACCTGTCAGTTCAGTTGACACTCAATTTTCAATATGTAAGGTTCATTCCTTGCAAATCATATCCACGTGGTTTAGAGTCCTGTGTTGCCCTGGGTTATATCCAGGAATATTTGCAACATCGATCATCATTATAAATAATATGTAGTATCATTTAACATCTTACAACTTTCAAAGGGTTTTCACCCATAACTTTTTGGTGGCTCACGCACGCATGCTATTGTAAGTATGGCCTGTGTCAATTCTTAACCTTAGTCAACTTTTATCACATTTTCTATTATTAATTAGGTTATACTTACTATTTTAGGGCTTACCACTGATGATGGATTACTTATTAATCCGAAAACGTTTTGTTTTGTGATGTAACCCTTATTGGGGTATTTTAAATATACCTTTTACAAAGGATCTTGTATTTTTTGAAAGAAAAAAGAATTTTTTTTTCGTTTTTCTTGTATTCAGTAAAAAAAAAATTGATAAAATTTTAGAATCCCATTTATTCCGTTACTGAGTTTCTATCGATATTTACGTTAATGTTAATAATTAATTATTGATTTTGACGTGCTTGGAGGCCCCGTAGCCGCAGAGTGTATCTCAAAGGTATTCAAATTGCTAGGGCAATAACTTTAATTTAAGACGGTTACTCAAGACACCGTGTAGCATAAATGTTAAATGTTAGTCATGCTGCAATAAATTGATCCTGGAGCAGGCATGAAATGTATGGAGTTATTAGAAGACAACCTTATACCCATCATGCGAGCCCGACTACAGCTAGAGAGGATCGACTTTGACAACTGTGGGCCGTCAGAGACCTTCGAAGTACTGCTCGAATGCTACAAAATAAGTTAATAGAAGCTACGGGTATAAGAGTAAATACTCAGACTATATGTAATCGGCTTGACGAACATAGCTTGAAAGCAAGAAGGCCAGCTAGAGTACCTCCTTTGACACCTGCACATCATAGAGCCAGACGATTGTTTGCAGAAGAACATATGAATAAAACTAGGGCACAATGGAATAACGTAGTGTTTACTGACGACTCCAAATTTCTTTTAAATCATGTTGATAAACGTGTTACAGTTTGGAGAAGACCAGGCGAGCTCTATTTGATTTCTAGGAAGAAATCCAGGAAGATCTCTATTGGTGTAGTCAATACCGAACTTTGTGAAACCTGCAATGTGGTGAGCGACTTGGATCACATTTTTTATGCTTGCAGTAAATTTTAAATAAACAGACAGGAATTTATTAATAGTTTATTATTGAAAAACTTATACCCCCCTTTCAATCTACTCCATTTAATATCCATAAATATGTATCACGTGTACAAAATTATTCTTAAGCTTATTAAAATATGTAACTTAAAACTTTAGTGTAGGTGTTAAGCTCGTTACCTCTGTCATATCGCCAAATAATTTACCCATTTACCTGTACTTTCCGTGGTCTACCCTTTCTGTTTGTGAGTCACCTTGAATGATCCCTAGGTGCGAAAAGTAATCCTAGTTCCTCTCCCCATTGTAGTTCTTCTTTTAATTTCCATAATTATAGTGTAGTTAGTTTAGTTAGAATAGGTTACATATTTGCTACTGGCTGAATGGTCACATGAGCCCGAAGGCCAAAAAAAATGGGAACAACTAGATCAAGGAACTATTCGAAATATGATTGAAAGCAGGCCTGGACGTTTTGCAGAATTTTGGCCAGTTAGAGGAGTACTCCAGGGTAATAAGCTAGAAATAGACCAAGTTCGGTATCGGTAGGCGCAGAATATCTTGGTTAAGAAATCTGAGGGAATGGTTCGGCTGCAGTTCCATCGACCTATTTAGGGCAGCCGCCAGTAAAATAAGAATAGCTGTGATGATTTCCAACCTCCGATAGGAGACGGACTTGAAGAAGAAGACCAAGTTCGGGACACTCAAAGATCCAGGTAGCTGACTACTTTTTTAGTTATTTTAGACCAGTAGGAAGAAAACCTACCTGTTATCTGCCTAGAGCTCGCGTCCGTTTTTAATTATTAACAATTTAGTGCAAAAACCGCGATTTTTTCGATTTTTTGCACCCCATTCAAAAGCTAATTAGTTGACATAAAATTATAAAATTTAATTTTTAGAACATTAAAAAAACCATCAAAATTCCGATTTTTCAAAAATAACAAGTTAATTTGTTGCTACGCAAACTGCAAAATAAGTGAAAATCGTTATTTGTTAATAACTTTTATTAAAACTACCTTACAACTTTAGTGTTTCACCCAAAGTTGAGTATTGGGTACTGAACAAACCCTCAAAATTTGAGACCGATCCATGAATTAGATTAAGAGTTATTATAACTGTTTATCCCAGATACCTTTATTTTGCAATAACATAAGACACAAAGGAATGAAGATAGGACCATTCTGCGTACTGCAAATGAAAGTGGAAAACTGATGTTATCAAAATGCACTAAAAAAAGTTAAAAAATTATCTAATATAGCCAAAAATGTTAATGCCAAATTTGGGAAATTTTGTAATTTATAAACATTTATAATGACTTTAAAAATACTGTCCGTAGAAAAAATCATTTTACATATTAAAAAATGGTATACACGAATTTTTATAAATGTAGTTCAATTGGTGACTTGTGGTAAGTGAATGGGGAGCTGGAAGCCGACAAATGCACGAGTTCAAAAACTAAAAAAGGCAACTTAAAACTAATACCATCATTTTCTATATCTCGGGATCTACTAAATATATTTTGATCATTCTTTTTTTAATTTGCATATAATGTTTCTCTAAATTACAAATATGCAATTTGTCTAGACATTCATTAATTAATAAGCAGTCTAACTTGTTTAAACAATTTTTGAAAAAAAAAACAATTTTCCGAAAAATCCATGATTTTAATATATTATCGTTATTAATCACAGAAAAAGGTAAGATATTTATAAACAAATTGCATATTTGTAATATACGTAGAAATCATATACAAATTAAAAAAGAAAGATCAAAATCCATTGAGTGGCTCCAGATATACAGAAAATTATATTCGCTTGAAACTGCTTTTTCGGTATTTTAACTCGGTGGATTTTTAGGTTCCCCCTAGTAATCGTTTTAACTACATTTTTGAGGTGCTGTGAAGGTACAATGTTTGTGCAAATTTTTTAAGAAAAATACAAATCCCATTCTTTAAAATGGCATTAATGAAATTCCCTAATTATTATAAACAAACTAGCTGTGAATTAAAAAAACATATTGCTAACTTTGTCACGAATGAGCTCAGGCTAAATTATTTTATTTGAAAATTCGTGTTAAAATACCTTTCCGAATATATAAAAATATTGTTTCTGCGGACAACATTTTTAAAGTTATTCTAAATGTTTATAAACTACAAAATTTCAAAAATTTGGCATTAGGATTTTTGACTATATTAATTAATTTTTTATCTTTTTTTAATACATTTTTATAATATCACTCTTCTACTTTCATTTAGCATACTCATAATTGCCATATCTTTATTATTTTCTGTCTTATTTTATTGCAAAATAAAGGGCTCTGGTATAAACAAATAGAATAACTCTTAAACTAATTAATGGATCGGTCTCAAATTTTAAATTTTTTTGTTAAGTACGCGAATACCCAACTTTAAGTGAAACACTAAAGTTCTAGGTTAGTTTTAGTAAAAGTTATCAATAAATAACGAATTTAAATTATTTTGCCGTTTGAGTAGCAACAAATTAACTTTTTAACTTAAAAAAAAAAAATCGGCATTTTGAAGGTTTTTCAATGTTCTCAAAAACTAAATTTTGTAATTTTATGTAAATTATTCAGCTGTTGAATGGAGTGCAAAAAATCGAAAAAATCGCGATTTTTGCACTAAATTGTTAGTAATTAAATAACGGACGCGAACTCTAGGCAGGAAACAGGTAGGATTTCTTCCTATAGATCTACATTAACTAAAAAAGGAGTCAGCTACCTGGATCTTTGAGTGTCCCGAGAAAATCCTTATTACTCTGGACTAGAGCCCATATACGCTATTGTTTTTTTTTTAATTATTCCTAGAAACTCTATTATTAAACAACTAAATCGAAATTTTCGCATTTATAACTTTTTATTTTATTTACCAGAAAATTTGCAGTTGAGTAACAAAAACTTTGCTGTTTATAACGAAAAGCCCTAACTGTAATTTTATAGTAGAATATTATGCAACGAGCATTTAATGATGGCCATTATGAAGCGAGTATTAGGGATAAGAAAGAAGCAGCCTAGCGGCGAGTTTCTTATAGAATACGAGCTTCATAATGATAATTAAATGCAGAAAGTAATAAAATTTGACATACACTCAACAGATTATGTAATATTACCAACTGGTCTTGATCCTAGATCTTCGTTCTCCCAAAGTATGTTTGGCCGATTAAAATCACCCACTACATAGGACATTGAAAAGTCATTATTTTGAATAATATCTTCAGCTGCCATAATAAAGTCCTCATAAACACTTAATGGAGATGATGGCGGTATATGTACACAGACAAAAAGGATTTTTTTGATTTGGTGTTTGCAATTTTACATAAACACTTTCAATGTTGGCTGATTTTAAAGTGATTACTGAAGAAACAAATTCCTTTTTACCGCAATTAGGGTTCCACTCAAACGTTTAGCTGTACTGGTATTTTTATTTCTGTCTCCTCTGTATATATTGTACTCTGGAATTCCCAATTCTCCATCCTCTATACCATCATACAGAGCTGTCTCGGTTAATAGTAGCACATCATAATCGTTGGCAATAACAGATGATGAAAAATCATTTAACTTGGTGCGGAGACCTCTCACAATTTGATAATAATCAGAAATTTCCGAGTAATTCCTGATTGTGGTCTATCTTTTAGTTTTCCGAGAAAGAAACTCCTGAGTTAAAAACTTTTCTCTTGAAATTAAAACGTCTAAAAATAATTCCTTTTGGCCAGAAATCACTAGTATTGACTTCATCAAAATTCTATAGGTAGACCTACCCCTAAAAGAGCTAGTATTTAGCACGGTTTTTAGTTGCTCCACCATCACATCTTCAACCTTGAGATTAGCCAATTTTCTTTGTATATAATTCTTGATAATGTCATTCGTGACTGTTTCTGCAACTTTTCTTATGTAAAGCCACATTTTGCCAGGATTCGCGGCTACACAGTTAGCGTCTTCGCTTCCTGCACCTTTAAAAGGAGTGATACACACGCGAATAAGTACGCGAACTTATGGCTCGCGACCTTTTTCGCGCGTGTATCACCGCAAGTACGCGTACTTTAAGTCCGCCGAGTAAGTACGCCGTCGATCCAACAAGTTTGAAATCTTACTCGTAACCCGTACGTGTATCACTGCCACGAGTCGCGAGCCTCGAGCCATCATGTTATTGCGTTTAAAGTTACACTTATATTTTCACTAATTAAGCAAATTGCCTAGAAATAATTCAATCGATTATTATTGAAAGGAGACAAGTTACATTTTATAAGTTTTGAGAAAACCGTAAAACACTATTTTAACATATACTAAATTATTTTGGTTATTTGTTTTTGAGTAAACCTAATTATTTATAGGCTGCTTTATCCTCCTGATGAAAATATTACCATATTATCTATGATATTTTGTTTGTTTATGCCTACCTTGTATTAAATTAAAATACATAGACCAAAAACAAGTGCTATACTTCACATCATGATTTTGACAGCTTGCCACACTTATAAAAAATCAAATTATTCTTCTATTTAAAAAAACCTGATCAAAAAAATAATCAAACTCTACTAAAAAACATAAGATTTCAGAAAAATTAGGTACACAGAAAATAAAAAATTTAACCACGAGGACAGTTTCTAAATTTTTTGCTACCGACGGCGACCGCGATCTTTAAAACCGCGTACTCTAAGTCTGTCGTGTATCACCGACGGCGAGCCGAGTAAGTCCGCGATCTTTAAACCCGCGTACTTAAAGATTGCGTGTGTATCATGCGCTTTAGTTGATGTATATTTTTGTCCATTGTTTACATTTTGCTATAAATTGCCGATATTTTGTGTTTTCTTTAATGCCGGTTTCTGTGCATGTGCCGTCGTCATGGAGATGTTAGCAGCGTTGGTCACAGCATAAGCAACTTGGTTGGTTGTTACTTTTTGTGCTGTGGACGCATATGAGACTGGCGGCGGTGATGTTGTCAGGTCTTTGATTTTGTCTTCAATAGATCTCAATCTTAAATTTACCTCCTTATTGGATTTATCTACATCAGTCATACTATTCCGGATAGTTCCTAGAGATTCAATGAACTTATCCACATTCGAAGCGTAGTTTGCAGACACAGTTTGTATAAGGTTGTCAAACGTGTTTGCAGTTTCTTCATTGTTTGACTCAATACATTCTCTCATTGCAGTTCAAATCTGTTTGAGCAGAGGTTCTACTGATTTTACAACAGCACTCGAAATTTCTTGGACGTCATTTTGACTGACTTGCTTACTTGAAGTTTCAGCTGCGGCTTTTTGTTCTTTTAGAGATTTTAAATTTACTTTGTATTTCTCTATTTCTTTGTTTTTGGCATCCAAGTCAGCTTTCAATACTTTCAATTGCCCTTTCAGTTTATCTATCACAGCATCAGGTTGTTGATATTCTTTTTGGCATTGGTCTAAGCAGAATATTTTTTGCTCCTCCACAATTTTAAAATCCGATCTCCTTTCCAAACAACTCGGGTGGAAAATATAAGTACATTCTATGCAGCAATAGTTCGAGAAAGTTTTGTTTTGACAACATTCAAACATTTTAAGAATTATCAACTGTAAAACTTGGCAACGCCGAAATTAACCTTTAAGAATAACGTTTCTAGAAAACTATTTTTATGCCGTATTTTTACTGATTGCGACAAAATTTTTCTCTAGAATCACTTTAGAACATCTAAAAAATAAACTTTAGCACAAAATTTACTTATTTTCTGTACTTAACAACACTAAAAAAGCACTTAATGATGAGAAATTTTTCCTGCTGGTAAGCTGTCAACTTGCTCCTGATAAACATTTTTTTATGTTTCTAACGATAGTAAAATGTATTTTGAAGTAAATAAATTACATACATTCTTCTTATTTTGTCAATTACGAGATTATTTTGTCAGTCACGTAATTTAATTTAACAACATTTTTTTGGACACTGTGTATAAAAAATTATGTTAATATTTATACTACAGAATACAGAATTGAATATTCTGTCAAATGAGCTATCACACGACCCCTAGTCACATTTAAAAAAATCATTGATTACGTCATCACTTCCATATGCATGACGACACTCGTATGAAATATATGGCAAAATATCGTAATTTAATAATAAAAATCGACCTGTTTCGGGATTCTTCCCTAAAGTCGCCAGTTTACGAAATATCGAATTTATTCCATATATTTGCACCATACTGTACCGGGTGTTCACTTATATTTTCCCCCATTTTAACTGCCTATATCTTCTAAACGGCTCAAGATAGAAATATGCGGTTTTCGCTGAAATGTGTTTTATTTTAGTAAAAGTGTCATAAATATGTGTGTTGATAATGCCTTCTGGTCCCAATTAATTAAAACTCAGCTTACTCGATAACCTTATATTTAAATCGAACTCTTGGTGATTCAACCATAAATTATTTACAATAAAGACGCGACCTATAATAACCGTGAATACTTGCTAAATACAACAATAATCATAATATCTTTCTCGCCGAGTTAATATCTATATACACCTTTAAATAATAACAAACATGACAATCCAATGTTACTCGCGGTACTTGAATCCAAGAACAGATACTACATCGAGTAAGTACTTTGAGTGAGTTTTAAATATATGTTATACAGAATGTCCTATTTTATAATACAAAAGTTTTGCTTGATTGTATTGAATTTTTTATATCGCTTTCAATTACGAAAAAAAATGACGGCTTTTTGAAAAAAACGTTGTTGACTTTTTTTTTAATACAACACCCAAAATATTTTTTTGTAAATTAAAAGAATGATCATTCGCCTATCCAGTGATATAAACTTTTTTAGAATCAGTTGTCAAATAAGTGAGTAATTAGTTTTTAAAATGAGAGCTGCAACGTGGAAATTACATAAATAAATAACATTAAATAACTAAGCAAATGATTGATATTCTGTTATGTGATTTCCACCCTGCATCTCTCATTTTAAAAATTAACTACTCATTCATTTGACAACCGATTTAAAAAAAAATTATATCAATGGATAGGTGAATGACCGTTCTCTACGATAGTGATATAAAAAATTCAATCCATTCAAACAAAATTTTTACTAAAATAAAATATTTTAGCGAATACCACATATTTCTATCTTGAGCCGTTTAGAAGTTATGGGCAGTTAAAATGGGGGAAAATATAAGTGGACACCCGGTATATCCAGTGTGTAAAAGCCAAACGGAATAAATTCATTATTTTATAAGTGAGCCATTTTAGATACACAGACTAGGTATTTTCTTATTGTTGATCTGCGCCTTTAATAACAGCAACAGAGAGACATGTATTTATTATACATTTAAAACGTTTAAAACGGGTTAGAAGATATGGGACGGCCCCGAAATAGGAACGGTCAAAGTTGGAAATTATCAAAAGAAAATAATAAAGTAGAAAAAATAATATATTTGACTTTTTGTAAACAGATATAATAAACAAATTATTTAAAAGAAAAAAACTTAAGTAAAATTGATGAGAACAAATCAATTTTAAAAAATGTGAAAACGTTGAATTATAATTCAACGTTTATTTTTTTACCAGTTTTTTCTTTTAAATAATTTGGTTAGTACACTATTTGTTAACAAAAATTAATATAATATTTTTTCTACTTTAATGGCTAATTATGCAAGTTTGTCTGTCCCAGAGACTTTGTAAACAAAACTTTTCCGTCATTAGATCAGACAGAAGGACAAATGAGGTGTAAGAGTGAAAGCTCTTAACCCTCCGTTACTCGCACACGGTTTATGAGACCAGCCCTCTATATAACTTCCTATAACTCCGATAGTAGTGGAGATTTTGAATTGCAGCTACATAAAGCTCTTCAGTCATTAGTCAACTGTGTGTGAAGTCCACGTGCAGTGTAAAAAAGAGTATTGTACTTTTATTATTAGGCAGCACCTATTAATTAGTAAGGTAATTAAAGGTAGTAAGTTTTAATTAGTAAGGTAATTTAAGATTTTTTTCTTATTTTTAATGTTTATATATTTGTTTATTTGTATTTAGATATGGATTACGAGAAGGAGAAGCAAAGATTATTAAAATTATTGGAGGAAGTATCGAATGACGGGGAAACGTATGAAGATGATGATGAACAAAGTTACTTTTTATTAAAGTAATATAGTGTTGACACAAAAGCATATCTACAAAATTATATGATCATATTATATTCATTAAAAAATATAATTGTACACAATTTTGCAAAAAGATTTTTTTTCAAATATTTCTCAACCATATTTTTGGACACGGTCTTCTGCACCGTGCGCGAGTATTCGATCACAAAAATTGGCTCGAGTAACGGAAGGTTTAACTGAAGGACGTTATTAAGGTTAGAAATTTTATTGCACTTCCTGTTTAGAGTTAAAATTGATAGTACTATTTTAAAGTCGCCGAAATAGTACAAGCGACATATTATTCGACGCGCCTTAACAAGATGCTTCCGATTTCATTCAAGTCGATCTGTCCGTCTGTCCGTTCGCCAATATAACTCTTACGTTATTAAAAGAGGTAGAATGACAAATAGTGTGTTAAACGAGAGCTTATGGTACCAAAGATGGTATTAGAAGTAAGAAATTTGACCTCGGACTTCTGTTTATAGAGTTACAACCGGAAGTACGGTTTTAAAGACGCCAAAATGATACAAGCAAATGTTATTTAACACGCTTCAGCAAGACTGAAACAAATGTATTGTACTATTTCGGTGATTTTAAAACAGTACTTCCGGTTGCAACTCTGATACCACCTTTGGGTTATAAGCTCTAATTTGATACCTTGTCTTCGTCTTGCTAAAGCGCATCGAATAATATGTCGCTTGTACTATTTGCGCGACTTTAAAACACTGCTTCCAGTTTCAACTCTGCAACCGGAAGTGTGAGGTTCAACTTCTCAGCTTTAATAACTTCCTTAATTCGACACCTCATACTTACTCCGTGGCGTTACAACCCTTAGTGGGTTTTAGCCGACTCGACAACATTCATTTACTCTTCTCTGTCTTGGGCAGTCTCTGTCCAGTTCTCCACGCCTGTAGCTTTCAGAACTCCTGCTATATTATCTCACCACCGGAGTTGAGTGTTTTAATAACGTAGGAGTTATATTCGCGGACAGACAAACGGACGGACAGACTTGCATAAAGCCGGAAAAATATAATGGTTTTCATCTTGCTAAAGCGCGTCCAATAATAAGTCGTCTATAATATTTGGACGACTTTAAAATAGTTCTTCAAGTCTCAACTCCAAAACTGGAAGTGCAAGGTCAAATTTCTCACCTTAATAAGATCCTTGGGTCATGTGCTTTCATTCGATAGCTCGTTTGTCCTGTCTTATCTAATGACGGAAAAGTTGTATTTACAAAGTCTCTAAGAGAGACAGACATGCGTAATTCAGCCCTATGATGAATCACTGAAGCTTTTGTAATGTTTGCGTTAAAGTTAAGATAACTTCACAACTTTTAACGTCAATTTCGTGTGATGGATCATTCTCCGTTATGAGATGAGTTATTTTTCGAACGTTATAGAGGAAAAAAAGTTTTGAAGCCTATAACAAAGAGAACCTTATGTAGAATGAGTATAACTTGGAGCGAGTGCCAGAGAATGATGGGAACACGTCACATGATGGGAAGATAACCATCATAAAAGTAGGTATGGTTCTACTTAAAATCCCTATGTTATGTTTATAAATTTCAACTTATATCCCTCAATTTGATTTTTGTATAGTTTTTAAAATTGGGTTACCCTTCTATTCTTAAATTATTTGCTTTATTTTTAATTAGTGTTTTAATTTTATTATTACCTACGTGTTTTTTATAATTATTGTTGCCTTATGTCTATGTTGTTGTTCTGAAGCTATTTCCTTGTGGCATTTTTATAATGAACTATTTTAAATGGGAAATAAGCCACAATTTTACCAAAAAAATTAATTTATTAACGTTTCGACGCTTAAATCGAAATACTGGCAATATCATTTTAAAGTCTTCTACTTTAAAATGTATAATACATGCCTGAATTGCCGATATAAATGAGTCAGATTAAATAAATTATTAGAAGAATTTTTTACTAAGCAACAACATTTTTGTTTATTTAGTATTATTTTGTATTTTGACAACGACACCCGGCTTAGGCGTCGAAACGTTAATAAATAAATTTTTTTGGTAAAATTGTGGCTTATTTCCCCTTTAAAATAGTTCATTCTGTCTATGTTTTTGATATTTTTAATTTTGTGTTGCTTTATATTTGATATTAAATTTGATTCATTAAATTAGTAAAGTATTCATTAAATTAGTACCTACCTACGTATTTTTAATTGTGATCTTAGGTCTAAGTTTTTGATAATTTTGTGCTGCTTTATATTCGATATTAAATTTGATTTATTAAATTAATAAAATGCCGCACAATATCCTGGGACAATCTGAAGCAGCGATCTACGTTAAATATTCACTTGATTTCTATCTAATAACAAATCAAAACATATTATGTGAATCTAACCTTAAATCCTTACATAACTACAAATTTATCTCACCACTGCACGTTTAACGTCGCGTTATAAAGTGACAGTTGATACAACAGATAACTCAAGAACTGTCAAGAAATAAGGCAAGTAGATAGTTAAGTTAAATATGATACATATGACACCAATTCGACGATTATAACTTAACTACAGGATAACTTTATTATATTTAACGTGAGTGATTCATCACAGGGCTGATCATCCATCAAAGCAGAAAAAAAATAATACAGTGATGTGCGCGCTAATAACCGGCAAAATGACGTAAAAGATTTAAAACATAATACGTTGTGAAATAAAAAGAGATGAAATTAGTAGAGGTGTAAAATTATCGATAGGAACCGAAAAATTTACATTACACTAAGTACCTACATAGTTTCCCTCCTTTAGACGTCTGTGACAGAAAACATGGAGAATCTTATAAAATTCTCCTGTCACAGTTAGAGTTGTTATCCTCCTCAGATAGGTCTAAAGGTGGGAAACTATGCAATGTAAATTTATAGATTTCTCTCGATAATTTTACATCTCTACTAGTTTCATCTCTTTTTATGTCACAACGTATTTTATAACCTGTATTTGATACATTGTGCTTATGTAAATTTATATAAGTTATAAATTTACATTACATTAGGCACATAGTTTCCCTCCTTTAGACGTCTGTGACAAAAAACATGGAGAATTTTATAAAATTCTCTTGTCACAGTTAGAGTTGTTATACTCCTCAGATAGGTCTAAAGGTGGGAAACTATGTAATGTAATGTAAATTTATAGGTTCCTATCGATAATTTTACATCTCTACTAGTCTCATCTCTTTTTATTTCACAACGTATTATGTTTTCCATCTTTTGCGTTATTTTGCCGTTTCTTAGCGCACTTATTTTTGTATATTAATTTTTTGTAAACAAATAAGTACATCTGCTAAACATATTATTTAAAAGAAAAATATAGTTAAAAAAATAAACATTGAATTAAAATTCAACATTTTCATTATTTTTAAATAATTTGTTTATTATATCTGTTTACAAAAAGTTAAATATATTATTTTTTCTGTTTCAAACTTTGGCAACGCTGTCTGACAAATCCATACCTACGACGCGAAATTTTTTGGTGACCCTTCCTAGTTTGGGGCCGTTCCATATCTTCTAACCCGTTTTAAATGTATAATATTAATTTATGTCTCTTGTTGCTCATAGGCGTAAAACCAGGTAATCCTAAGGGGGGTTACAACTACTGGAAAGGGGGTTACAACTACTGGAACAGGGGGGTTACAACTACTGGAAGGTCTCCGAGGGGTATGGTGTTAAGCTGATAGGGCTCAAAGTACATCGCAATGGGGGGTTGTAACCCCCAAAACCCCCCGGTTACGCCTATGCTGTTCCTCTTATTAAAGCGCATACCAACGATAAGAAAATACTCAGTCTGTATATCGCGAAACATGTCGATTTTTATCTTCATATTATGATTTAGTTGGCATATATTTAATAGTGGTGACGTCATCCATCTGGGCGTGATGACGTAATCAATGAATTTTTTAAATGAGATTAGGGTCGCGTGCTAACTCATTTAAAAGTTTATTTAAATCTCTATTTAGTAATATAAACATTTGTTATGCATAATGTTCGCATTTTCAGCTTGTTAAATTTTAAAGCCTGGCAATAGTATTTCACGAACGGTTATGGAAGGCGATACTATATCACCGCGTTGTATTATTAAATAACCTTTATTTTGGTAAATTTTTTGATTGGTAAATAGATCAGTGCAGGCACCTACATTTGCTTACCTCTTTACACCTGCTTGCACGGTAGCCATGAACGTTAACAAGTAGGAAGTACCTTATAGACCTATTTTATTTGAAACTTTTAGTTACTATTTGATAGACAATACATGCAAGACGTAATTATTTTCTATGTATGAAATTTAATAAAAAACAATGTTTCATCCGGTAAACAGATGGGTGAAGGTCGACCCAGATTCGGATCCTGCATGAACAACTTCAACTAGAAATTCTATACAATTCCGTCTTCGTAAAAGCATTTATGGTCACGTGAAATTTTAAACTTATCATTCTTTAGGCATATCTCAAATACCTCATCTTTGTTGCCAAAACTCAAAATCAAACTTTAATATTATAGGTTTGGAGGATTAGGCTCTAACTCAAAAACGGTCTCCACACCATCGGTGAAGTTACTTCGCCAAAGTTTACCAAAGTCCGAAGTACCCTCTCTACACACTCGTTCGAAGTGCGATACCGACAAAAATCGCTTTAACCAGACCGACAGAAAATGAAAGTAGAACGAAGTCAGGCAAAGTTAGACAAGGTGGCCGTCTACACTCTCGTACTTGTTAAACCTCGATCGACTTCTGCGAGAGTGAAGTGCGGGCTTAACAATAAAAATCCCCTAGCGACCGGTTGGGGTCCGGACAAATAATCGCCGGACAAATAATCCCGGACAAAAAATCTCCACAAATTATCCCTGGACAAAAAATACCCAGACTAAATATCCCCGGACAAATAATCCTCAGACAGAAAATCCCCACAAAAAATCTCGGGCAAAAAATTGCCAAGAAAGATTTGCTACCGAAGAGTTCTCTAAAAGTTTTCCCGAAACTTTACCAAATTTCGAATTTTAATTCCATGCCGAAAACTTCAAATTTTACATGACAAAAAAAATGTGAGTTTTTTCAAAAATCGTGGATGATATGGGGAATGAGCTAAGGCTGTGGGAATCATGTCTGCCTGGAATAACTATCTTCAAAATATGGCCTATTATCTGTTCATGCAAAACTTTTGCCCTTATGCATGCAAAACTTTTGCCCTTTTACGAATGTTTAGCTTTGTTATAAAAACGCACAAAACACACAAGACAGGTTTTTGACGTACATAGCTTTTAAAAGCTCTTGAAGCAGGTTTTTGAAATTTGCAAGAATCTTGAAGTTTGCATTGAATTGAAACTGGTGACTAAATATTGTTTGGTATTACTAAAAATATTACTGCCATACGCCGAGCAAATAGTTGGTGACTACCAGTGTGTTTTCAGGCCTGGAAGATCGGTTGTTGATAAAATATTTAATATTAGAAAAATTGGGATGGGCAGTATAATCAAGATCAGATCAACTGCATCAGATCTTTATAGATTCCAAACAGGCTTATGATTAAATTAATCGTCCAACACTATATGGAAACCCCAAGAAACTAACTGCGGTAACGGAAATGTATGTTAGTAACTTCTTTACACAAGTTAGAATAGGGGAGGGGGAATATCAAACGCTTTCTGCGTAAATTCTGGACTAAGACAGGGAGATCCCATTGTTCCTAGCCTTAGAATATGTCATGCGAAAAATTTATCCAAAAATCAAACCAGACATAGCGGCTCGGGGAGAGGCCAGATGGAAGAAGACCTGTAGGGCGGCCTAGAAAAAGGTGGAAAGATGCAGTCAGAGAATATCTGGAAAAATGGGAGTGAGACAATGGGAAATAGTGGGACAGGACTGACAAACATGGAAGTTAATAGTAAACTCGGCCAAGACTCTGGAAGGAGTATAACGACATTGATGATGGTGATGACTAAATATTTTTGACGTTAAATTTACAAAAAGGAAGAGCTTGTTTTGCAATTCAATCAAGATTATCGTTGTTAAGACCAGCGGAAAAGAGACAGGTTTTTTAGCATTACGATCAAGATCACCGTGTTCAAGACCAGAAGTTATCATCACAAATACACAATGTTTTGAACAAAGTTATTCAAAGCAGAGTGAGCAAAAGGTTTAAGCGAAAAATTACAACATGATTCCCACAGCCTTAGCTCATGCCCCATATTTTACACGATTTTTTAAAAAAAACTCACCCTCTTTTTTCTTGTAAAATTTGAAGTTTTCGAGATGGAATTGGAATTCGAAATTTGGCAATTGAAATTACAATTCATGTTTAATCTTAATTTCTATTCATTCTATTCGTGCCGAAAAGCGGTTTCATGGCGATTGCTATCTCTAACTCTCATGAACTGAGGCTGAAAAACATTTGCGTAGATTGCATTAACGAGAATTATTTGTCCGGGAGTTTTTGTGAGGATTTTTTGTCCGGGGATTATTTGTCCTGGGATTTTTTGTCTGGAGATTTCTTGTCCAAGGATAATTTATGGGGATTTTTGTCCGGGATTATATGTCCGGGGATTATTTGTCCTAGCTTCCGACTGGTCACTGGAAGCGATAAATTTGATTGATCTCATTAGAATAATAAAAAATATCAAAACTTTACAACGTTTATTTTTTTTTTCAGCTTTATAGAAACTATTTTCATTTGCAGCAAAATTCAAATGCAGCATAAGAAAGCCACACTGTTCTTCTTTGGAACGCATTTTGATTTTTGTCGTTACGATAGTTTTATGAAAAGAAAAATTGAGTCTTTTAACTTACGTATTTTTAACTTACATTTAAAATTACCGGTCACTTCAAGCATTGTTTCTGAGAGAACGGTTCATGCTAAACAAAAAGTGCTAATAAGAATTTTTGTTTAGAACTATCTCAGCTACATAATTTTTGTTTGAAATATTTTTTTGAAAACTCTTTTGGATCTTTTTAGGTGTCTCAAAATTTTTTTTCAGCACAATTCATCTTGTTCGGTTTTTAGAGATCAAGTCTGTGACGACTGGAGTATATAATTAAATTACTTATTATTTGGGTTTTATATAAAAATTATAAATTAATAAAAATCATATCAGCAGAATATAATAGAAAATTGTTTTTATTAACGTTTAAGTGTTTTAAAATAATCATCATATAACTTGAGACTGAACTTAAAATTAGTTAGATTCTTTCACTGCTTAGTTCAATCTTGACATGCTGATTTGACAGTATTAATGTAGTCGCTGAAGAACTTGCTGATATTTGCAGTACTTGAACAGTACGGTTTAATGGTGTCTGGGTAACATTGAGCTGCTGATACGTAGTATCTAAAAAAAAAAACAGAAACTGAAAAATTATTGACAGCGTTTTTTGTTAAACGCGCATGCTTATTACTTGTTCACCGTTATAAGCAGACCAAGAACCCATGTTTAGTGGGTTAATAATATTTGATATTCCAATGATAATGATAACAATTTCCTTTCTTAATCTTCCACAAAAAATTTGTTTAACTAGTTTGTTTAATCTTAGATTATTTTACAAATAATTTGTGTGTATTCCTTTTGTTGATAACTTCTCATTTCTCTTTCGTGCAGGCTATTTCAGTCGATTTTTAGAATTTTCAGTAATTTTCTTCATATTTTGTTATTCTGAAAGTCATTGCAATTTCGTTTATTTTTTGAGAGATATTTGCCATGACTAAAAACTGAGTATAATAATTCCCGGGAGCAGTCGCGCTCACTTATGTCACGTAAGTAGTCGCACGTAGAGAAAAAATCTCACAATACAAATTGAAATAGGAATTTAAAACAAACTTTTATTTTATAATATTTTTATTTACTTGTTATGTTAAAAATATCTATTTGTAACAATTTTAAAGCTAATTGGTTCTCACCCAAGCCATATATTCAACAAAAAAAATATAAAACTAAAAAAAAATAAAAAAGAAATCCACGCATTACTACGATCCTCCTCGAGGCACTTAAAAGTGGAAAGTAATGTAGCAAAATGTTTCATCAAGTTATCACGGAAAATGATAAACTGGGAGATTTTTTCTAACGGCGCGACGGTTCCCGAATTAAGATGTTAGTTTTTATTAGCGTATTATTATTGAACTTTTGTCACAGTATAGAGAGCTGTATATTGTGATTTTGTGCTTATATCTGGGAATAGGTTTCTGGCTCTTTTATTTAAGTTTACAAAGTTTCTCTACAAAGGTTATCGAAATATTTTTCAAAATCTTATAGAAGTTGCAGTAGGGTTATCATCTACCAATTGAAATGTATTATTTTTTGTTGCTCATAGGTATATGCTGTTTATTATATCCAATTTAACTCCCAATACAATAAGAGAATTTCATAAATTAGTCGTAGGGGTGTCAATAAAGAACAAAAATATTCATTGTTTCGGAAAAATTCAAACAAGCTTATATTTTCTAAAACTTCTTTTGTTAGTGTAGATACATGTTAAAGTAAAAAGTTCTACTCACAGATTTAGCCGATAACTGTTTATTAATTGTTTAAACAATAACAATTAGTTTGTATAAATAATTGTAAAAATGTCGCTGAATTTATTTTACTTTGATAAAATATGTTTCTATTTTGTTTATGATTATGCTGAAACCGAATATGGCATTACAATTAGAAAATTCAAAAAATTTTAGCTCTTATACAGTATGTCTGCGTAACTAGAAACCATTTGGGAAATTCTTTATAAAATACTCTGCATAGTCTAACACTAACATCTAAAATTCAACCATCAGATATCAATTTTATCAATTTTATACGAGGTATGTCAAAAATATGAATTTCGTAAAATAGTAATGTACCTTTATATAGGGTGAAAGGCACATATGGAATAAAATTATTTCTGTCTTTGTTTTAATAAATTAAAAAAAAACGCTAAGATGCTCCCATTTTTAAATATAAGTAAACCCCCTATTGAGATTTTCCCATTGATTTTATAAATATACGCTTTTCAAACCTAAATTTGAATGCACAGGGTGATCCACGCAAGCCAAATATAGTTCATAAGCTTTATTTTTAATGTGACATCCTATATATTTTTAGATTTTAAGTTGCTTAACAACCTGATTTCAACGAACCATATCATGTATGGTATATTATGAATAATACAAGGTGAATTTTTTAAATTATACTGTGTGGAAACAACTTATGGAATAAAATTGTTTGTGTCCTTATTTTAGAATATTATAAAAAAGCTGGGATACGTCAAACTTTAAATTCAAATATGCACTGCTTAAACATACATTTAAATGTACAGGGCGACTCACACAATTCTATCATAATATATGATCTGTAATTTTAATGAAACGCCCTATATATTTTTATGATTTTAGAATCTGATAAGCAACCTCACATCAAAAAGTGTAGTACGTAGAGCCTAATATGCATAATACAAGGTGAAATTTTAAAATTATGTATAATTTT